>NC_047512.1:45487619-45666948 GCF_902827115.2 Pseudochaenichthys georgianus
GGGAGCAGCAGCCAACACACAGACTCAGCTGGCTAGCGGCTCTCTGAGCGATCACTGCTACACTATTTCTGAGACTCCAAAAACACTCCCACGTTGAGGTTAAGCTATGCGCAGCTCGCAAAAAACTGAGGTTGAAGGCCAGCAGACAAGGAGACTGAAGGCACGAGTTTATTCCTTGGCAGGTGTAGTAAAAGTACTTCAGAAGAAAGTCTTCTTGATGGTCTTGATGAGGTTCCCGAGAGGTCTTTGAGAGAATACAGAAAAAGAAGAAGTCAGTGTTTTCTGAAAACATGAAGCAATTTGCCTCCGCATTGCACTTCTCCTCTCCAAAGGCCTATGACTATCAGAGAGACGTTTCACTCGTCTTTGCCTCATCCTCAGACCATTCGAAAGTGGTCCAGTGGCATCTCGGCAGATCCTGGATTTACTGCAGTCAAAGGTCATGTTGCTGAAAGGAGAGAAAGACACCGTTTGCTCATTAATGATGGATGAAATGTACATCCATAAGCAACAGTTTGGGGGGGACCAAATTCATGGGTATGTTGACATTGGCTCTGGAGAAATTGAAAATGTGATTGCAACCCAAGCATTGGTCCTTATGGTTGTTGCAATCAACGAGTCTTGGAAGATCCCCATTGCTTACTTCCTCATAAACAGCATGACTGGAACCGAGAGAGCAAACCTCATCCGAGAGAGCCTTGTTAGGCTTTGTGCAATTGGAGTAAGGGTTATCTCTTTGACATGCGATGGACCCTCCCAAAACGTTGCAATGATCAGGGAGCTTGGTGCCATCCCGAGGATCACACACAAAAGATCTGTGTGATCCTGGATCCATGTCGTATGCTCAAGCTTCTTCGAAATGTCTTCTCAACCGTTGGGGTTCTGGTAAGAGAAGATGGCCAGCAGATAATGTGGAAGTACATCGAGGAGCTCCACAAGCTGCAGGAGAAGGAGGCGTCTTGGCTAAAAATGGCGCACATCCAGTGGAGAAATCAGAAAATGAAGGTCAATCTTGCAGCCCAAGTATTTAGCAGCAGTGTGGCAGATGCCCTTGAATATTCAGAACAGGAGCTTAAGTATCCTCAGTGTACTGGAAGTGCAGCCACAGTTCAGTTCCTGCACACAATTGATGCAGCCTTTGACGTCCTTAACAGCCGAAACCCACGCGGGAGAGGACACAAAGCACCCATCAAGCCAGCAACTGAACACCGTGCCATAGGTATTCTATTAGAAGCCGAGTCCCTTCTCCGTGGGCTTAAAGTGAAAGGAAAGGACAACAAACGTGTTCCTTTACATGCCACACAGAAGAAAACACCCATCTGTGGTTTCACTGCTTGTGGGAGAAGTGTTATTGGCATCTACGAAGACCTGGTAGAGCGGCCAGCTGCCCCCTGTCGATACCTTCTGACCTACAAGCTAAGTGGCAGCACACTGCTCCTAACACTAGGATGGGTCAAATGCAGAGAAATAATTTCCCCACGAGGGATTAATAAAAGTCCATCAAAAAAAAAAAAGTCAGGATCATTTGGAGCTGTTTCTCTCTGCAGTCAGAGCGCGTGGAGGTTACAACCCCGATGTCAGGCAGTTCCGAGGGGCATACACGCGTCTCCTTGTAAGGCACCAGGTGAAAAAAGGCACAGGCAACTGTCTACTTCGGGACAACACAACCATCCTTGACTCAACACGGCACGCAGGTTGGGTATTGAGCCGGTGGAAGAGATCGTGACTGAGGATGACACCCTTGCTAACCTTCCTGATGTTAACCATCTCTCTGAGTACAAAGAAGCAGCGATCTCATACATCGCAGGCTTCAGTGTCAAACAGAACAGAAGGTCACCTGCATGCAGTTGTAACTTTGAAGAACAGAGGTGGCCTACAGAAACCATCACCAGGCATCACTTCAGTGTGTCAAGTTACCGAAAGACGTTTTCAGCGGCTTCTAAATGCCAAGGAGGGAAAGGCTCCACAGGGAAGAGGAACAACAGCGGCACCAGGTGCTTTCGGAGTGTTCTGAGGAATCTCTTCCCACAGCTGCACAACCACACGTTGACATGTTGAAGCTAACCATGTCCAGGTAAAGATGGCTTCGGCCTTGTGCTGCAAAGTCAGATTGAATCATATAGCAAGGCGGCAGACGGATAAGATTAAAGAAGGCAAAGTAGTCCGTAGAAAACTGACCAAATTAATCAATTTTCACGGAGACTAATTATCTGTGTTTGTCAAAAATGGTGTATGCATATTTGTAAATATATATTAAGTTATTGGTTCGTGTTTTACGTGTCATGGCCAATTAATACCTTTTTTGTAATTTACGGACCTCGAACAAGGAACAAGGAACATGGCGAGTGGCGAGCCTTACTCCCCATGGAAAACATTGTATATGTTGCTTGGAGCCCGCGTGAAAGGGCCCGAGCAACTTTCAATGTCTGCTGTTAAATATTCTGGGTATTTTCAACGTATTTGTGGCACTGCATTGTGGGTACTGTGAGAACCTGATTATCAGTTGGAGTCTGCACGAACGGGCCCAACTGTGAAACACTCTCAAAAACCCAAGCCGGGATGCCACTCAAAGACAAACCATCGGAATGTAACATACTACATTGTTCAAAGAGCCTTAACATATTGCCTCTCGTAGAGTCTGCAGGAACGGGGCCTACGTTTATATTGATCTGTTATCCATAAACCACATTCGCAACCTCCATATTCATGTGTGTGTAGATAGCTTCATAAGTTGTGTGTCCAAATTAAGCAACTGTTCATACGAGTAAGCATATGGAAAACTGTTCAACATGTCTTAGAGTCTGCTTGAACGGGGCCTACTCTCATATTGATTTGTTAAACATATGCTTATTCAAATACATGTGTAACTGACCGCTACGTTATTTTAATATGCATGGTTAGGGGCGGGCGTAGGTATGGGTGTGACGCTGCGAACCCCGGAATCATAACTGATTGAAACTGTTCCCAGGCAACGAGGTCGAGCCTGTGCTACGGACCTCTCAAACATACATGGAAGTTACTGAATTGCCACGAACATTGTGTTATATAATCGGTTTGTATAGGTTCTAATTGAAACTGTGTGTGTTGTTCCTTGGCTCAACTGTTCATAGTGCCAAGTGATATATTAAGATAAGGACCGCCATGCCTGACGTCGCACATATTGCACCCTCGGTGAGCGGAGGGGGGTACGTTACAGGGACTGTATTACAAGTGTTTGTTTGATCCGTGAATATATATTTGTGATGTATTCAATGATTTGTACTTGTTCTATGTCTATATATTTTAGTTTTCACGATGATTGAAAGACCATTAACACTAGAACCGCCAACGGGTAAATTTTACCCGCAGCTGTTTTTTTATTGTATGTAACTTTTTTTCAATAAAATATTAACGTCTCCCAGTCCGTGACTTTTCCTGAAAGTGTGTTATGTAACACCCTGTGTTGTTAAAAATTGTCAATATGAAGTCAGATTGAAAAAATCGCCAAAAAAATTGATATTTATACCTATTTACGCCAGCGGGTAATATTTACCTCATAGAAATGCAGCGCTCCTCGCGCTATTGATTTCGCGTTCACAATGATCAAAATACTACGGAGGGAAGATATTTTCATTTGGAGGGGAAGCTCGCGAGTGTGTGTGCGTTTGTGTGTATTGCGTTTGTTTCCCAGAGAAAACCCTCACGAGAAACACCGGCTGTTGTTCTGCCTGCTGTGATGTTAAATTACTCCGTTCTCCGCTTGTAATTATGCCGAAGCTTCACAGCTGTATTTATCATCTGAATTTGCCGAAACAAGTTTAATATTCTGAAAGCCAAGACTCTGTTTAATTTAAATCAGATGAAAACAAACTGTAACGGACCCTGCCGTGTTATCTATGATTACTTTACTCTTACGTTCATAATTTCAGCCGGAGGGAGGGGGGCGGCGCTGCTGGAAGAGCAGATTGCGAGTGAGAGGTGCCTGTCTTCGTCCCTTTACAAGCTTCAAAAATGTATTTATCGTGTGATTTTGGAAATAAAAGTTTCATATTCTGAAAGCCAAGACTTTGTTTGTTTAAAATCAAACAAAACACCCGAACCCTGAAAAAAATAGTTGTTTACGTAAATCCACGTTTATTCTGAAATGAGCCGTTGCGACTTCCGACTGATTTTGATAGAGCGGGTCACATAATATGAAAAGCTGAGAGTCCACAGATTATATTGGTATACATGTCATCCCTGTGCGATCAAAACTCACCGTTCTGTATGGTACATTGCACCTTGGAAATCAATAGCGGGTAAACTTTACCCGTTGGCGGATATAGGTATACAGCGACCTCTGGCGGTTCTAGTGTTAAGGAAACTACATCCGTCGAGACTCTGCTGTGATTATTGCCGAGGGCAGCTACAACATGTATAACCTCACAGATGCATTTGTATGCTATGGTTTCTTGATGTGTTCGTTCATCCAAGTTAAGAAACCAGTTCAATGCAAATTTAAAAAACCCAAAAACATTTCTTTCTTCGATTGCTGTTTGAGCTTCTGATATAGGTCGTTTATAACCGTAAAACATACTTTTGGAATGTATCGTGTTCTTTGTTCATCACATTCACGTTCCTATTACATTTTTATCGAACATTTATCTCAGCTCTGTCTTTCAAGACTTTGACAACTGCCGTAGCCTGTTTCTTGACCCTTCTGCCCTAGTTGTTAGCATCGTGTGCAGACTTTGTTGTGTGTGTTTGTCTCATTTTTATTTTGTGTTTGTCCTGTGTCCATGCTTTTCAGTTTATTTTGTCCCGTCTTATATGTTCCCATTCCTGACCTGCACCTTGTCGTGTGAGTGGGCTTTAAACCAAGACGGCTCATACTGAATAGTTTGAGCACACATTTTAACATGTGATCTTTCTTTCACGTAGGACGCTTCAGGGAAGTTGCACCGCCTCGGCCAATGGGATGTCTTCTCCACGTGAAAGAGATTGAAGGCATCACTTGAGACAATTTCCCAAAGTGATGGCTTTTATTGCCGTAGGTCAGGGATCACCAACTACATTTGTCCAAGGGCCGAAATGTAACCAATAGACACTATAGCGGGCCAGCGATTTTTATATAGCCCAGAATTTTATAAATAGTATTCAGAATACTTTCTTTTTCCATAACAGATATGTTTTGGTGAACAGGAGACACGTATGTTACTGTTTTAATGGCTTATCAAGAACTCAAACACAACATCTTGGTGTCATTCTGGACAGCTCTCTCATCTGCACCCACATAAAAAACATCACCCTGACTGCATCCTTTGTCCAGTCTTAAAACCTTTCCTTGGAATATGTTATTCATTTCATTTCAAACCTTTATTTAACCAGATTGGTCCCATTGAGATCATAGATCTCTTTTTCAAGGGAGACCTGCATTATGAGTTGTAAGGTGTCCTTGGGTGCTTTGAAAGGCGCCCTAAATAGAATGAATTATCATTATTATTTATTATCTGAAACGATGTAATAACTTTTAAAACTTGTTCCAGTCACTTGCCCCATGCCTTCAGCAGCAGCAGGCCATTCACTTTGATTTCATCCCGTTATGAAATGTCATCATTTCGACAATAAAGAAATGCAACATAAATGTTATCTTTCACATTTTATCCAACCATCTCCGTTTCTAACTTTCAATATATTTTAAAAGAGATCTCTCTCTCTCACTGCGTTCGGGGGCGGGGCCTCACAGACACGCTGCATCTCTCTCTCTCACTGCGTTCGGGGGCGGGGCCTCACAGACACGCTGCATCTCTCTCTCTCATCTGCGTGCGGGGGCGGGGCCTCACAAACACGCTGCATCTCTCTCTCTCTCTGCGTGCGGGGGCGGGGCCTCACAGACACGCTGCATCTCTCTCTCTCTCTGCGTGCGGGGGCGGGGCCTCACAGACACGCTGCATCTCTCTCTCTCTGCGTGCGGGGGCGGGGCCTCACAGACACGCTGCATCTCTCTCTCTCTGCGTGCGGGGGCCTCACAGACACGCTGCATCTCTCTCGCTCTCACTGCGTGCGGGGGCGGGGCCTCACAGACACGCTGCATCTCTCTCTCTCTCTGCGTGCGGGGGCCTCACAAACACGCTGCATCTCTCTCTCTCTGCGTGCGGGGGCGGGGCCTCACAGACACGCTGCATCTCTCTCTCTCTGCGTGCGGGGGCGGGGCCTCACAGACACGCTGCATCTCTCTCTCTCTCAATGCGTGCGGGGGCGGGGCCTCACAGACACGCTGCATCTCTCTCGCTCTCAATGCGTGCGGGGGCGGGGCCTCACAGACACGCTGCATCTCTCTCTCTCTCTGCGTGCGGGGGCCTCACAGACACGCTGCATCTCTCTCTCTCTCTGCGTGCGGGGGCGGGGCCTCACAGACACGCTGCATCTCTCTCTCTCTCTGCGTGCGGGGGCCTCACAGACACGCTGCATCTCTCTCTCTCCTCTGCGTGCGGGGGCCTCACAGACACGCTGCATCTCTCTCTCTCATCTGCGTGCGGGGGCCTCACAGACACGCTGCATCTCTCTCTCGCTCACGGACACGCTGCAACGCCGTGCAGTGCACACAGTTCTGCCGGTAATGAATATTACATTTTGTGAGGAAACTTTTCCACCAATAATTCCAAAATGTATTCACTTCAGGTTTACGAAAGTAACTGTAATCAGATTACTCGTTTTTCAAATGTAACGCCAGCTGAATAGTTAGCCTACTTGATTTTTGTATTCTGATTACGTAACGCCGTTATGTTTTCCGTTACAACCCAACCCTGCTTCTAGGCTGCTGTCCCGCAGCTCCAGCCTCTCTGTTGGACTCTGTCGCAGCGGGGCTACTGCTGTGGTGCGGAGCGCATTAACCAGACTCTTCTTCAGGGGAGGGAAGGTTTCGCAGTACGCAGTCTACTGTCCCGCAGCTGCTGCCTCTCTGTTGGACTCCGGTACTGCACCTTACTCACGAGACGTTGTAAACAAAGAAATGGCTGGGGGGCGAATGCAGTAACCACTCCGCCAACGCCACAGTCACCCCCGTCGTGCGGGCCGGATGAGAATGTCTGGCGGGCCGGATGTGGCCCGCGGGCCGCCAGTTGGTGGTCACTGCCGTAGGTAGTAATGGATTACATCGAACACGAATCAAGATCGTATAGAAAAAAAGGAAAGTGTAATCCTTAGCAGGGTTTCCGCTAGGATTTTTTCCTGATCGGCCTTTATTGAGAGCACAGATCAAACTATTAACAGTGGATATCGGCCGATAATGATTTGCGACCGATCGATCGGAGCATCCCTAATTATTAGCGGACATTTTGACCAGCAGGTTTTGAATTTACCGGTTTTTATTACATTTTAACAGCAACAAACCGACCGGCTAACGGAAACCCTGATCCTTAGATACAGAGGAAAATATGTAATCGGATTAGTTTTACTTTTTTTAGGGAAACTCAGGATTACAATCTTATTCAAAACCTAAAAAGAGCATATAGTGCTTGTTGTAAAATGATCAAATGGTATCTCTTCTCTGGAAGCGGTACTGTTCTGTAGGCAGGGTTGGGTTGTAACGGAATACATGTAACGGCGTTACGTAATCAGAATACAAACATGAAGTAACTGTATTCAGCTCGTGTTACATTTGAAAAACGAGTAATCTGATTACAGTTACTTTCGTAAACCTGAAGTGAAGACATTTTGGATTACTTATTGGAATTATTGGTGGAAAGATTTCCTCTCAACATTTAATATTCATTACTAAAGGTACAGCCGATTCGAATCATCAGAGCCGCCGCAGATGGACCAAAAAAGCGTTTGAAAAAAAATCGCGGGTCCGCTCGCTGAGTGAAACAATAACAACGAAACATGGAGGAACAAAAGTCTGCGTTTAAATTGCGTGTGTGTGTGTGTATAGCAGGGTTTCCGCTAGGATTTTTTCTCGCCGGTCAAATGTCCGGGCAGAATTTATTTTACCGGACTAATTTGAAACTTACCGTGTGTCATATTTCAATAATAATAATAGTAGTTGTGTAGCAGAGTTTCCGTTAGCAGGTAATTACCGGACTATGAGCAGATATGCTTCAGTTTAAAACTCAGTTCAGGCTCATTTTTATATTGCTTCAGTTTATAATCGTAACAGATCGAAAAATTCAGATTCATTTTTCAATAAATGATTCCACAAACAACAAACAACATAATTATTACATTCAAACAAACTACTTGTAGTAGATAACGTACATTATTCAGAAGCTTACATCAACTTTGAATAATAACACGGGAGAAACGGATCCTCTCCCTCCCTCTCTCTCTCCCTCCCTCTCTCTCTCTCTCTCCCTCCCTCTCTCTCTCTCCCTCCCTCTCTCCTGACAGCCCGTCAGTTTCTCATGCAGCTCCTGCAGCTCGCTAAACAGAGGGCGGGGCTTCAGGTGATCATGCAGAGCTGCGTGTCTCGGTCAGACTCAGCAGCTGATCTGATCTCTCTCTCTCTTCGGTTACACTTCACTCGCGTTCATGTCCATATCGATCAGATCCAGCTCTCCTGATGGCCTTTATAGAGAGCACCGATCAAACTATTAAGAGTGAATATCGGCCGATAATGACCGGCGGCCGATCGATCGGAGCCTCCCTAATTATTACCAGACATTTTGACCGTCAGGTTTTGAATTTACCGGTTTTTAATAAATGTTACCAGCTAAAAACCGGTAATTACCGGCTAACGGAAACCCTGGTGTATAGGTGTGTGTGGTTAAAACACATCAGCCACGCCGCTCTTTAGCCTTACTAATGATTATTTCTGAAGGTATACACAGTGAAGGCGGTGCGTGAAAGGCGGTGCGTGAAAGGCACTGCGCGGCCCACTCGTCTTCTCAGAGGCGGAGTTAACCCTCCCGCTGCCTCCTGGCGCTGCAGAGATTTCATGAAGTGAAGGAGGTGTTCCTTCTATAAAACAGCTGTGGGCAGCAGACACTGTGAAAGTCACAGACATGAATTCATAGATCAAGGCAGACTGGTGCACAGAGTCTCCTGTTTTGCCGATCCGGTGCTTAATTTCATTTTTCATTTCAAACCTTTATTTATTCAGATTGGTCCCATTGAGATCATAGATCTATTTTTCAAGGGAGACCTGCAGCATATAGGTTCCACATGAAACATAAAACAATAAAGGACATCATACATTATATTTACAGGATACATAGTTATAGACATTTACAAGTGCCCATTGTATCGGCAAGCATTTCATTTACCCTAGCTTTAAAAACATGCAGAGGAATGAGATGCTCAGTTTCAATTCTTGCTGAAGATTGTTCCAGCAAGTGGAGCTGCGCACATAAAAGCTGTCTTACCTGAGACAGTCCTTGCTCTTGGCACATCTAACAAGACCACATCATGTGACCTCAGACAATAGCTGCTTGCAACTCTCTGTGTGATCAGAGAGCAGATATAATACGGGAGTTTACCCAACAAAGCTTTATAGATAAAAGTGTACCAGTGACTGAGCCTCCGTACAGAGAGAGATGGTAAACCTGCCTTGGTATACAGGGTACAGTGATGTGTAAGCGCTTTACAATTTGTGACAAATCTCAGAGCGCTGTGATACGCAGCATCCAATTTGCTCAGGCAATAGGCCAGCACAGGTAAAAAGGTCACAGAGCCTTTTCCTGGCCTCAAGCGAGAAACAGGACTTGTTTCTGAAAAAGAACCCTAGCCTGACCCTCAGCTTTTTAAGCAGGTTATTGACATGAAGTTTAAAAGAGAGACAATCATCAAGCCAGATACCAAGGTATTTGTAACAGGCAACAACTTCAAGTTTTGTTCCTTGCGTAGTTAAACAAATATAGCTCTACACCCCTGGCCGAAATGTCCTTAAAATGAAGTCCGAGTTCGACATTTTAATTCATGTCCTGCCAACACTGGCAGGACAGAAGGCGACACGCTCGTTCTAAGCCGTGTCCCTCACTCCTCACATCCCAAGCTGCATCCCCAAAAAGTGTATTATGTTGTTACATCGTTTCAGATGTGATGTTTCAGTGTGCTCTTGATAAGCCATTAAAACAGTAAACACACGTTCAGTTTCCTTTTGCTTTTTGTGTCTCCTGTTCACCAAAACATACCATCTGTGATGGAAAAAGAAAGTAATCCAATTACGTTTTTAAGACACGTAACTGTAACTGTATTCGGATTACTTTCAGAGCCATGTAATCAGTAACTGATTACATTTACAAAGTAACCCTCCCAACCCTGTCTGTAGGCTAACACTTTAATTGTGAATCCATACACCTACTGCCTGAATCTGCTTTATGGTATTATATTATACATTTCAGTAAAAAAATCATATTCATATTTCTTCTCTCCTGTGTTTATTTGCATTGCATTTGATATTGAGGTAATCCAAAAGAAAAATAAAGTTATCAGGTTACATTACTTTTATATCTTGATACTCACATGAAGTTACTGGTTGTGTTTTTTCAAGTAGCCCTCCCAACCCTGTACATAAGTTATATCATTTTAAATACTGATACAGTTGTTGCACATCTTTAATTTATTTTCTAGTGTACTTAAGTCATACAATGATTCGAAACCTTTACTTTTCAGTAATTTATATTATAAATGTCTTTAAATAAAATATTAAATAGATACCTTTACATCCTAAACAGAAGGTCAAAACGTTAAAAACCGAAACATTATATAGGCTATATACAGATGTTTGCTAATGTATCCCTCTTATATCCATCAGGAATTAATATTAAATGATGAATTACCTCAGCACTGCATAAGTGTGGTCGTCAGTCATCTTGACAAAGAAGCACTATTATATTGTATATTATGCGGCGTTTAAAAGGACGGTATTTCGCGTGAGGCAGTGATGTAACGCCAGGTTGATGCTGTGACGTAACGCCGCGTCGATGCTTGCTTAATGCGGAACTGGGATCTAAACTGGGTTGGAAAAATGATAGACGCGTCCCGCCTCGGCTCCGCCTCTTTGCCCTTATTTGGAGCAGGCGGGAGTTGAACTCTCACGTCGCTGTCGAGCCGTTAGTGGCCGACTCCGCCTACTAAGGGCTTCTTGGCAACTCTGCAGAATCCTATGGGTGACGTCACGGACCCTACGTCCATTTATATATACAGTCTATGCTGTCCGGGACAGACATATTTTTAGGGATGTTAAAGGTGGGGTAGGTACGTTTGAGAAACCGGCTCGAGATACACTTTTTGTTATATTCCATGGAATGCTCTTAACATCCCGATAGCAATGAATATCTGAAGTGCTTTGACGAAAAATCCATAAAACATCTCATCAGTGGAAGCCGTGGTACTGTGAAAAGCACGACCAATCATCTGAGCCCGGCTAAAGTAACTGGATGGCCTACCTGCCTGTCAGCCATATGTGCACAAATTTATCTCGTGCCCTCATAGAGAACCGCAGTGACGCGGAAGTAAGTTAGCATTTTTAGCACTTTCGGTTCCTTCGTCAAAAAGCAATGCATTTTCTCCATAGGGTTATGGAAAATAGCTCCAAATAAGGTCTGTGGTTGCAACCCAGTCTCACGGCATTTCGTGTTCACCAACACGATTTTTAATCTATTGATTCGTGTTCACCATCACGATTTGCCCCTTTTTTTCGTGTTGCACATCACGATTTTAAAAGCAATGTATTTCTACTGGTAACGTGTTTCGTGCCTGCAGGCTGCAGCACGTCTTTTTCTCCGGTCGGGTCGTGGAAGACCGGAAGCTGTGTGGTTCATAAAAACATGTTCTTGCTCAATATCAAGCCACAATTATTGCTTTTATTTTAAATCGTATAATTTCGGACTTTTGTTGCTGTGAGGAAAATAAATGGCTCAGAGCCTCAGGATACTGAAATCTGTATTTTTAAATATTTGTTCCTTCTAATTTGTTATTCTTTTCAAAATAACACACAATTATCCTTGCTTTTATTTATTGGTTTAATTCCATAATCTCGGGCTTTTTTGGCGTCCGTCAGGAACTGAATTTCAAAATAAAAATAACCGGAAACAGATCATATATATGCGGGTCGGGTTGCGGATCTTGTGCCGACGGGTCGGGTTGCGGAACTAATTGGCAATATGTGCGGGTAGCGGGCGGGTTCGGTATTGCACGTCGCAGGAGCGGGTCTTGAAAATCAGACCCGTGCAGGACTCTGCCCTACGCTGTGCATATCCCGCATGAATCGCTGAAAGGTTTGTTTCGTGAAATGCCGTGCACGCAGTACAATACCGGCTCGAACATCTGAAGGAACAGTGTTACCAAGAAATGTCAACCACTGACTTCGTTGTGGTTCTGCCCTCGGTAAGGCATGCGTTGAAGATTTCCCCTCACAATACAGGACACAGACCCTCGTTGGCATGACTGGATACAGTTTTGAACTGAACCTGAGCTTCCAACAGTATATATGTTCCGCTGGCAGAGGGTGTGGCCTCTGGGTGTTCTCACGTCACAGTACCCGGGAAGTAAACAATGGAAAATGAGAAATGTCCAACGAGGCGTTCTGGGGCAGCACAGACAGGTCTTTCCTGTGTTAGAGTTGTACTCGCTACAGGGTGTACTTTGAGGGTTAGTGACTCTGCAGACCGTTCACATGCAGAACAAAGCTTCATAACACACAAGGGGACGGGTGATAACCGGAACATATTTTGTAAAGTTATTTTATTTCACTCACAGTATTTGGGTTTCTCTTCCTAGCTCCCATTGACATGTCATTCTTAAAATACCTTTCTTGTACCTTGCATTAAAAACACCTTAATTGTATTATTGAACACAGTGGCTGACTTTTGAGGGCAAAGTGGAGTTTGGTTTTGGGGTCTAATAGTTCACTAAACATTTTTTTTTTTTTTAATAGGCAGTATGTTTATAAACAGTCTTTGCCATTCAGAGACATTTTCAGATCAGATGAATCTCACCTCTCACCCCTCTTCCAATCATGTTAATACTGTGAGGCTAGTGAATGCAACGATGGCCCAATGGTAATGAGTGGTTTCAGATGGATGCTAATATTAGTATTAAGCTGTTCTTTCAACAGCACCACATTGTGCCGAATATTGTTAAAACCACCATCAAGGTGGACTGCACAACTACACACATGCATGCAATGGCTAATAAATGCAATCAACATTAAGTAAGTACTTTTTGTATTTTATAGAAGCAGTTTCAAGGCAACATGTGCTTGTTGCGACGTTTTGGAGGGGAAGGAGTACACATATTTACAGTCATTTGTAGTTCAGCAAAACAAACGCATTGAAAGATAATTGACATGTGTGCAAGGTCAGAAGACTGAGTCACGTGTTGCCTTCCAGTTCATCTCGATGTGAACCGTTCGTGTTGTTTGAGCCATTTATTGACATATGCCCTTAAAATAGTGGGTTAATACAATTACTTGGGGTGTGTGTGTGTGTGGGGTGGAGTGTGTGGGAAGTTCCCTCTTTGCATGAGATGTTTACTTGCACAATAAAAATTAGGAAACATTTGACTCCAACTGGAGCAGATTTATTTAAAAAAAATTAGCAACACACTTTACAATAACACGATGGATTATCAGGAACAATTCTAAAGTGACTAAGAGACATTGGATTAACCTTGAGCAGCGTTTTTATTCCCTTGAACACGAGCTTTGATCACAAAACAGCAACGGTAAAACATAATTATTGTTATGGTTTGAAAACTGTTGTTGTTTCCTTGCTCTGTTCTGGCTGCTAGCTCAGTGATTTCGTGTCGTGCAGTGATGATACGTGTACCAATGGAATATGTGGAGTCTCAGCTTGCGGGCGGGCGCGTTGCGGCAAGGATCGCGTCCACTCTAGTCAATGGGTGCTATTCCACCAGACGTGCCGCGTTACGGCCCAGAAGCGTCTCGTCGCTGGGCTCCGCTCGAAATACGATTGAAGTCTATTTTTTTACGCGACGCAGCCGTAAGGTAATGTCGGGCAGGCAGGAAGTGGAACGTTCAGAGCATATATATATATATATATATATATATAAATGCACACAAACTAATGTTGCAGACCCTATCCCTCCGTAGTCTTTCATGTCGGAGGAGAAATGCCAGCGTTCTCCTCCGGTTTACAGGCACTGTGTAAATTATATATATAGAATAATTATGATGATGATGAATGCATTTTTTACCACTAAAATACAGCAACACATCTTTCGGGGTTCATACACTTTTTCACCAAGACTTTTCCATGACCAAAAAAATGACTCAGCGGTACCACTGAAAATGGTTTATTTTAACATGGGTTAGCAGGAAAATAAAGTCTGAGACATGTTGTGCCTATCTAAAACAAATAAGGAACGAGACAGGCACACTTAGATACATGTTCTGTATTTAAACATTTTGTCGATGACTCAAAAGGTAAATAAAAGATGCTATCAAACAAAAAAAGAGATAATGAAGAGAAACATGCATTGGGGTAAGAATGCTAACTACTGATTTACAGCTAAAAATAAAAAAAGTTAAATTAAAGAAAATGTATTTGTAATGTGACTGTCCGTACAGTACATCCCCTTATAATACCATTGTCATGGTAACAGTAAGCTTCTCATCGATTTCCTTCTCAAGGTCTTGAAGAGATGCCTTCTGTTCTTTGGCAGTGCGACGCAAACTGTTTGATTTGTGATGAAAGTCAGTTTACCACTGGATTCTGCTTTGTCAGCATACTCGTCTGCCGACTTCTCCAATGCACCAATGTCGTTCTGTACTCTGGCCCTCTTTTTTTTAAGTTCATCCAGCTCATCTGCAAGAGCCTTTCTTTTTTGCACACCCTTTTCCTTAGCATCGGCCCTCTTCTGGTCATCCAGGTAGCTGTGGCTTTGCCTTGCTCCAGAAACTGAGATCGAAAGCTCTTTGGTGAGTTGCACATTGGTTACAGCACCAACAGATCTGATATGGCCAACGATGAGCCTCAACAAGGTGGTGCAGAATCCTTTTCATTTGAGCCAGGCACACTTCCTTGGACTCAGCCATGTGTCTTGGGTCAAGGCACCGCATACTTCTCACAAGCTGCTGGTTCACTGGAGCCTTATGCTGTAGCTTCTCCAGTAGCTTGATCAGAATGTCTTGCATTCCATCCTGAGCTCCAGCGCCTGCCTTTCTGATACCCAGGTTGATTGTTGTGGCATCCTTGTGTATGCTGCTGTCTTGGAGAGGGATATGAAGAAGCTTCAAAACTGTGGTGGCCTCCTTCAAAGTTTCCTCTTTCCCAGAAGCGTCTCGCCTCTGGGCCGTAACGCGGCGCGTCTGGTGGAATAGCACCCATTGACTAGAGTGGCCGCGATAATAAATCATTTTTATTTTTCGTCAGAATGTATTATGGTGCATTAGTTACGAATTTTTGTTCTAAAAAAACAGTGCATTGTGTGTAATACAACTGTGATTTTTATTAAATTAGTTAGTTTTTAAGGAAGGCCAGAGCAGCTGTGTCCAATAGATTGTTCCCTTTAGTTTACG
The DNA here is from genome assembly GCF_902827115.2 of Pseudochaenichthys georgianus. Classification (NCBI taxonomy): domain Eukaryota; kingdom Metazoa; phylum Chordata; class Actinopteri; order Perciformes; family Channichthyidae; genus Pseudochaenichthys; species Pseudochaenichthys georgianus. The sequence continues at coordinate 45,503,059 of NC_047512.1, forward strand.
TTTTTTAAAAGAACATTATATTCCGATTTGATCATGTCCCCTTTATTGTATTACGGAGAGCAATGTGAGCGTCCATTTCCATTGGACAACGGAGGATTTTACCCCGGAAGTAAGTATTCTCCTTACTGTCGATTGATTTTACAGTGCTACTTTTACTTTTACTAAATAAAAACGTTCCGCTGTGAAACCGTCTGCTCTAGTCTAGTTTGGGACGGTGGATCGGGTCTATCACGTTGGTCTGTCTCACTTTCAGGATCGGACTCCGGTTCAAACATATACGGCTGTACCGACGCCATTGTAAAACTGATGTTCCGCTCAGACCCGAAAAATGCACTGTGTTAGACATGGGCGGAGCCTCTCTGGTGGTTGACTAATCAGAACAGAGTGGCCGAGCTGACCAATCGGAGCACAGGGATAAATAAATCTATTCTAGTCGACCTCAACGATGGAACTATGAACAGTGGAAATGGCCGTGACACGGGACCTTTAAGTTTATAATACGTTTTCTGATTAATCATGATTTAACTAAATCAAAATACTAGTATTTACTTATATTTTGGGGGTGGAATACATGTGTGTGGTAATAAGTAAATGCATGATAAACTCATAAATATTTTTGATACATTATTACATGTTTTTTGAAATATTGACATGAAGTCCAAACATGTCGGACACTTAGCTTAAGCATCAACAGATGCCCCATTAGTCCTGTGAATAACATAGAATTAAAATTGGTGTGAAAAAAGTGCAACTGGTGTATAAATACCATATATACACCAAGAGATGGAAAATAGTGTTTAGTCTATCTGTACAGATGAAATGCAATTGCATATTTGTACCAAAGACATATTTAAACTTACTAGGATGAAACAAAACAATGAGTTGAATCAACAGAAGATTTATAAATCTGTTTCATTTTAATAGTTGTGATTTTTTTATTATTCTTATTTTTGTACATGTAAGAAACTCTGATCTGTGCCACTACTTTATCAAAACTGTTTTTGTCTCTGTCGCCTAAAAACCCACCTCTTTTCCCTCGCTTACCAGTCAGTCTGAGCTGTGTCTTACCTATGTGTATGCTTTCACTGTCTGTCCATAGCCTTTATGTGCCTTGTATTTATTCTTATGTGTGCTTTTTATCTATTCGTGTAATATTATATTTTATTATAATGTTATTGTGGCACTTTGGCAAACCCTCTGTTTTTAAACTGTGCTATATAAATAAAGTGGATTGGATTGGATATACAAATTAAAGTTAGTTGTTATACAGCAGTTAGAAGCCTAAGTCAATTAAAGATGAATGTTGTGGCTCAGATAATTAATGTGTGATGAACATTTACCATAGTTGTATAAGTGATTACCTTCTTTTCTGTCATGTCATGGTCTTAAGCCATTACAATAATCAAATAATTGTCAGTTGCAGACGTACTAATTTTACATCATGACATCTCAATGCTTAGTCTGAATGAACTTGTCTGGTTTGCGTGTGGTTTTAATCTAAGCCTTGATTCCTATCCTGATGTCGCTAGATTTTAATATGATTATTTGTTTCTAATTGTGGATGCATTACAGTATGTGTCATGAAACGACAGGGTAAAACATAGGTGACATGTTTTTTTATTAGTACAAATGTGCCTCGTCCCTGCGTGTTACTATTTCCAGTCTATAGATGGCACTGTTGTTTAATTATCCATTCAGAGTAGGGATTTAAAATGTTATTGGAATTAAAAGAAACACAATGCTGATATGGAAGATTACCAAATATGCCCATTACTAATTATGCACTAATTATGAGTGCTTGCTGGCTTCTTTTAGTTTTAGCTAATACTACAGCGACCAGTCTTGCATCTCCCATCTCTCAGCCAATCACAATGCTGCGCAGTAAGGCTGGCCAGTGTGAGGTCGACCCCGCTCTTGGAGTTGAAAGTTGAGAGTTTAAGTCTGCTCATGTTGTTGTGACCGGTTACGCTTGTTGGACATGTACTCTGTATGTTCACAACATAGTTATTAAACTAAAGAACTACATTTGTGTCTCCGACTCAAACATTACAATACTATAGCGGCAGGTAAAACTAAATATAAGGCATTAGCTACATCATAGAGCAGGGTGTTGGCTGGTGAGCTACTTTTGAAATGACCAGCTCACAAAGGTCTGCCAACCAAAACTAAAATCCCAAATTGCAAGGGTTGCTGAATAACACGTTTTATTTATACATGGGATAATAGGGCTGCAACAAACGACTCATTTGATAATCGATTAATCTATCGATTAATGAAACGACTATTCGGACTATTACTGTATTATTATATTATTATATAATAATTATATTACTGTGACAATTTCTCAAACGCTCTGATTTAGCCATCAACTTTTAGATGTAGCTTGACGTTGTTTTAGGCATGTGGAAACTAACAATGAAGACAGTAAAGATGAATACTTGATTCAAAAATACATATATTATTAAATTAAATTAACAAATTGTGAACAAAACTAACATTGCTTTTTATTTAAATTAAATAAATAATATTTCACATCAAAAGAAACAACAATGTTTTAACAAATGGTATTAAATAATGTGATGACAGAACTGTGAACAGAATAGCTGAAACTTTAACAAACTAAATAACTCAGTTTCCTCTCATCATTAACCCATGTTTGTATCATGGAGTTAACTCCGTGTGTTGCTGCTAGCATACAGAACACCTGACGTGGAGACGTTCCTCTGGATGGAGCTACAGAGCTGCTAGCACACAGAACACCTGACGTGGAGACGTTCCTCTGGACGGGGCTACAGAGCTGCTAGAGAGACAGTGGAACCCGGTGCATTCCTCCGTCTGAACGTGGAGCACTTTTGTCCACCTCAAGACGGGTAACATGTAACCACGCCTTGGAGCGCTTCTCTCCGCCATCTCCGCCGTGTGTTTCTGCATGGAGCAGCTGCGTGTGTGTGAATGGCCCCGCCCCCTCGCACACAGACGGGAGAGAGATCTCGTCTGGATTGGGAAGATCGAAAATACACCGACCATAGACGCATTTGTTTGTCTTTTTGCACGTTAGAAACGAGTTGGCGACACTAAGACTGCGAGATAATGTGTGTGTAGCAATAATACATCTCTTTCTCAACTCGCTACTCGCAGGGAAGTCGCTGCTATGCCTTGTGAACACTCCGATAATGCCTCTCCTCCACGGTACCTTTCTTTGGCAGAGCGACGCTTGCTTTACAAATAAGGCCAATAACCTTTGAATGTGAAATCACAACTAAATATTCTCCCTCCCATTCTGGGTGGAAGTGGTCTTTGGCTTCTGGCTCGGTCCCGCACTCATTTTGTTGTTTGTCTCTTTAACTTAATTTGAGTTTTCCCGGCACTTGACTGATTTTGCATTCTGGGTTAACAGACTGGAAAGCGATAGGTCGCTTTTTCTGTCAATCAAGTAGACTCCTGAATTAAGTGGCAGGCAGGCCAAGGGAGGAGGGATCAAAACCTGTTCGTCTATTTTAACGGGGTTGGATTTTTTTTATGAATGACTCGCGATCTACCAGCATTGTCCCCGCGGTCGACGTACTGGGCACCTCTGTCATAGAGGGACAGAAACAGACAGCAATAGACAGTAAACACATATGAAATGAGACAACCTTACCTTTCATCAGTTGAAACAAATCCTCGCTGAAGAAGGGTAGCAGGCTTATCCGTCTGGTAAAGGGTGAGGAAGGGCTTGGTCTCTCTTGCGCTGCTGTTGAATATCATCACTTTTGGGATGAACAGCGGATCCTTGGAGCTTTTCTTCACAGCCTCAAAAGACTTAACCTTAGGATCCGGTAGATCACCCTTGGTAACCAACTCCACGTAGGTTGTCACGTAGGGCCAACACTTTAAAGCTCGGTCAGACACGGTGACATTTTCAATCCAACGGACTCTGCAAAACTTAGGTTATTAACTCCCGTCTCGGACAGTCCTTTGCTCATCTTTCCAATTATATCAATTGCAGTGGAATGTCCCAGAAATTCAGAGCCAATGTATTTCGTCTTGACTTCTGCTCCATCCCACAGCCTCACGTGTACATCCATTTGTCTTGACTGCAAATGGTGGTTCATCGTTTCATCAAACAGCACTACATATGCCGTTTGTTTAGAAACGTCAGTCAGAATGACGTCGATGATTTCACTCAAAAAGGGGCGTGGCCATCACATCAAGGTAAAGATGGGTTGTTCTCATGTTTACAATTGTACCGGACGAACAGCTTCCTGCTGGCCATCAGAAAGAATGCCGTTTTGCGGCACTTCATTTGCGCTGGCTTGCCCCTTGGGTTCAACTGAGGATATATTTCCACACGGCATCTATTGCACGTCTGTTTCGTTGCTGTTGAAACTGAAGTAGCATTACTTGGTGTATTAGCAGCGTCAACATTCATAAATGTACTGAACATTGCGCTGCTAGCAACAGCGGCTGCTGCGGTCTGGTGCTTTCGGTCATGTGGCTAGCAAGCGCTGCCTCGCCCATATTCGAAATATCGATTATTTTAGAACATAGTTTGCATTTAGCACGTCTTGGGTCAGTGTCTTTTGACAGCCACAATTGGTAGTTATCCTTGAGAAGCCATACGTTGTTGAATCTGCACTTCCCTGGCATCATATCAAATAGCTTACTAGCTTCTACAGGCATAAGCAACTGTAGGTTAGAGGGGGCGTGGTAACATCTCTCACCCGCGAAATACTGCGACAGTTACATTTCATTGGGCTATACGATACAATATTTATTATCATTATAGTATTTGTTTGTTCGTTATTCTCGCGTCCAGGAGAGAAGCTTTAAAAGGAGACTAAATGGAGTCTCTGAGAAGGTTCAAATTGTACTTTAATTAAAAATATGGCACGGTAATGTTACAAGCAGGAGATTGTTCAGTCAGAAGAACAGCTGTGTTCTGGCTCTCATGAGGGAAGGGAAGAGAGAGGCGTACCCCTCAGGTCCAGCTGTTATATATCCTCTGCTGGCTCCTCCCTGCGGGCCGGCTCTCCACGTGTTAATGTCCGTTGTTGCGTTAAACAGAGGATTCAGACATTGTACATTCAATATATACTTAAACACGCCTCTTCTCCTCATATTCTCTTTCATCACTTTTCCTTTAACACATTCTAAACGCTGTAATCAATACTCTAAAAATACAGGAAATACTTCACGGCTGGTTTGGTTTCCGGTCGTTCCGGATGTTGTCACATCTTACCCACGTCTGTAAACAATAACGTACTCAAATAAACTGGACCTTCATTTAATTTTCAGCAATAATAATATCTCGACGTCTATAGTTGTAGTGTTGAAATCAGTAGCTTTCGGTGTGCAACACTCGTGTCATATCGCTACTAAATTCACCTCTATAGTAAATGGTATATTAGCCACATGCTAACTGCTAACCGGAGATGAAGGATTTTCAGAATAAAAGCTTAACAACTGGTTGTGCACAAGAACTTCTGGTTTTTCAGTATAAAACAGCAATTAAACTGACGGTATGTTTAAGGTACATTTATACCATCAAAATATTGATTTTAATTTCTAACATATTACTATTTCGGTGATTATATAAATTACATTTGATGCAACTTTAGTTACATTTCCATGACTTTTCCAGGGCCTGGAATTTGCATTTTGAAATTCCATGACTTTTCCAGGTTTTCCATGACCGTACGAACCCTGATCTTTGATTCATGTCGTTTAACTGATATTACAATTATTATTATTAAGTCGAGCCGAAGAGTGAGCTCAGTGAGGTGGCGCATTTTCTGACGTTTGGATGCTTTTGAACTCTGAATACGTTCCAACGCTGTCCGGCACGCGCCTTCAACTGGATGTCAGCCAGCAGCGACAACATCTCATCATCCAGCGCAGACGGGTTCAGATGAAACACTGCTCCGATGTTTTGGGCCAGCGAATCAATCTCATCGTCTTCACTGAACGGATAGCACATGAATGTGGCGCGCCCTGTCAAGGAGCGCGCCGTCCTTCCCTTGCTTCTCCAGCTCAGAGCTCAGTCTTCGTTTGAAGGCATTCACTGAGCTGATCATGTCAACCACAGTTCTGTCTTTGCCTTGTAGCTCCAAGTTCAGCTCATGCAACATGTGTGTAACGCCAGATCGAACAGCCACTCCTCGTCATCTAGACGTGCGTACTCCGCGGGGTTGGTGCCATGGAGAAATGCCGTTATCTCCGGTAGAAGCACTCGAAATCTCTGGAGAAAATTGCCCCTACTCAGCCATCTTACGTCGGTGTGTAGTAAGAGGTCAGTGTGAACAGTCGGCATCCTCCAGATATGCACGAAACAGCCGTCTTTGAAGAGGTCTTGCCCGAATAGAACAGGCCACTTTAAGTGACACATCCATGACCTCTTTCATGTTCAGCATTTTAGCACAAAGTGCGTGCTGGTGTATGAAGTCAGGGAATGTGTCATCCTCTCTGCATTTTGCGATGAATTGTCAGTAGTTCCTCTTTCGCCGTCATGTCTGTGAACTACCGTGATATAAACACACAATCGCGCTGTGTCTCTCACGACTCGTCTAGTTGGAGTGAGAAACACCCGCAGTCTTCTATGTCCTTCCTGAGTTGCTGGGTCAAATCCTCAGCCATGACTTCACAGCGACGTGTGACTGTGCTCCGTGATAATTGGACGGCCTTGATAGCGTTTCCTATGTCTGTTTTGTTTGTGTAATCCCGAAACAAGGCGTCTGCTGCTTCTACGAAGGCTTCTTTCACCATCTCTCCATCTTGAAAGGATTTTTTGTGTTTGATTATAGCGTGACTCACTCGTAGAGACGCTTCACTGGATGCCTTTGCGGTGGATGTCGGCTTTAAGAAAAGTGACTGCTGTCCAGCTAATTGTGATTTACGTTTTTTTTTATGAATTACTCGCGATCTACCAGCATTGCCCCTGGGATGTACTGGGCACCTCTGCTGTAGAACAACCATCAACTAGCACAGCTTATCCATAAACGGAGTTTGAACGTGGAGATGGACCTCTCAAGTATCACTTGTCGTCAAACATTCAAAACTAAATTAAAAAAAATTCGATTTGCAGATTACTCCAGCTAACAAATATTGGATATTCCTTTTTTAATTTATTTAATATGGTTTAAATTACTTTTAATGTATTTGTTCCTTCTTATTTATTAGTGCGAATGCTGTTTACAGTTCTTAAAATCTTTATTCTTCCCCTAAACTTATTATTATTTCAGCCAATACTTTGCCACTCCATAACTTCAGCTTGCTTTCAGCTACAGAAACCATTCAAATATGAAACTATTCAGCCTGTTCAGGAATCGATGGGAAACCTTCAACTTAAAAAAAATATTTTATACTTTTTGAAATATTCAGCTTTTTAAACTCTTTTTTTAACATTGAAGTCAATGGGAGATGCCTTCAAATCCTGTTTTCCTACACCTTGCGCCAAATGCTTCTGCTTCCACATACTTTCAGCCAGACACTTCATTCCAACTTTCAAATTATCACAAGACCTTCAGCTATTCAATTCCTATTCAGATTTTTGATATCTTTTAAACTTTTTGAGATATTGAATTTAGTTTGGAGCTTGGTAGAGAGGCATTTTTCAGATTTTAACATTGGAGTGGATGGAGCAGCTTGTTAACTCTAGAGTGCTTTGATCATTCTCCCCCAAAAATATTTTTAAACTTGCCATAATTCCCAAACCCTACACTCCTCAGACATATTGTTTCATGAAAATTTAGGAAAACCTCTCCTAGGTTGGAAAAGAAGAAAATATTAAGAAAAAATGCCTCTTGAGGGCATGAAGAGAGAAAAAGTCAAGCTAGCTCCCAATTGATTCCCCTGTAAAATTGTTCCGGATCTTTCTTCAGAGCAGGGAGAAGTACACTTTAGACAAACTGCTCCCATCTCCACATTTTACACACAAAACCCAAACATTTTTTTTTTATAAGAGCCATAGTTTTTGAACAGGTGGCAAAATTGTCAGATATAATCCCCAAAGCATTCTTATGGGACTCAGTGCTGCAGTTGGTTGTCATGGTGTTGCTGCGCAGATTGGAGCCACACACACGTGAGTCACATCATCCAATCAGAGCAGACACCGTGGAACCCTTTGATCTCTGGGTTTACACCAAGCGGCAAACTCTGGGGAACAGCCGGGAAGCCAATACGGAAGTGCCACACACTGCAGTTCATACATGGGCCGCGAGGGACTGGCTGCAGAAAGGAGCAATTTCCATAGACCCCCATGTTAACATGCCCAACTTTACAGCAGAAAAAAACATGTTTCTACCCATGGATGCAATAAATATTATTATCGATATAGTTAGATTCCACCTTCATGATTATGGATCTGTGAGTGAATTGTTTTCTAACACAACCCTTTTATTTAGATTAGGTCTTAAAGTGTTTGCATACATTAGGGCGTGGTCACGTTGATGGACACGCACATGCCTCACTGTCAGCTAACAGCAACTTGTCCACTCTGCTAGGCTACAACCATAGAGGCTACAACGTTAGTTAGTCATAGTACTGTACTTGAACCTTTAGCTTTAGCCGTGTTCGTGGTGATTGTGCCTTTTAGGGAATATTGTTACAAATACCAGACAATTAAAATGTCGTGCTGTGCGCTTGAATGTACTAACAGAACTTCCAAGAAGTCTAAAATGATAATATTATACATGTTAACCCCGTTCGCAGGTGTTTGTGTGCTTAGTAGCTTAGCTTGTTATTAGCCAGCTAAGGACGTAACCCTTTATGCATACATATACAATTTAGTTTATGATTCAGCCTTGGGTACAAACAAGTGGCAACATGTGTTATGAACGTGTTGCGCTGGGCTATATCATCCAATCGAAAGTGAAACTTAAGCTCACTCCATTGCGGAGATATTCCCGCGAGAGTGCGGAAAACATAAATGTATTGATTTATTTCAAATGTGAAATTTTACCAATATACTCGCGGACCACACTTTGAGAAGCACTGGTCTATGGCTATGACGCCCATAATGCTAAACGGGAGCAAATGTTAATAGGGGACCCGATTATCCCAGTGGTGGCCGCCGGAGCTAACGGAGCCGCAGTGGGCTAGCTCCAGCTGGCGTCCCGGAGCTAGCCCCCTGCGGCTCCGTTAGGTCCGGGCGGTGGAGTCCGTCTTTTCTAACGTGTGAATGACAAGCATTAAGAGTAACAAAATATAGCTAATTCTCTTGCAGATTGTCTCATTTGATGAATGTAACGTTTATATAGGGGAACGACACTGTTAGCAGTAACTTGGTATGCATGTATTTCATGTTAGCTTAGCTTCTTAGCCTGAGCTAGCTCTGTTTACTTCCAGTTCGGAGGCAGCAGGTCCCGCCTCGGCTCCGCCTCTTTGCCCTTATTTGGAGCAGGCGGGATTAGACTCTGACGTCACAGTCGAGCCGTTAGTGGCCGACTCCGCCTACTAAGGGCTTCACGGGAACTCTGCAGAATCCTATGGGTGACGTCACGGACACTACGTCCATTTATGTATACAGTCTATGGTTTACACACACAGGTGTTTGTAAACATTCAATCACTACTACATACATTTAATATCTTTATGTAACTCCTTCAGCCTAATTTCAGCTGCAGGAACCATTCAAATATCAGAATACTCAGCCTTTTCAGCACATGATGGGAAACTTTCAACTTTTTCAAAATATGTTATACTTTTTAAAATATTCAGCTTTTTAAAGTCTTTTTTTAACATGGAAGTTATTGCAATGCATTTGAGCTGTAACAATTTTCATTCAAATCATTTCACTTTTCTGCATTTCTCCGCTAAATTTAGCAACACACTGACTTGGTTTTTGTAGCTAAAAGCAGCTACCATTCAACATATATTCATATAGCTGAACTCCTCCAGCGCTACACCCCAGCCAGAGCTTTAAGGTCTGCCGACCAGCTGCTGCTGGTAGTGCCTAAGACCAGGCTCAAAACCCGAGGGCAGCGAGCCTTCGCAGCAGCTGGCCCCAGGCTCTGGAACACTCTGCCCCTCCACGTGAGGTCGGCCCAGACCCTGGGGGTTTTTAAATCTACTCTAAAGACTCACTTCTGCTCTCTGGCCTTCTAGTCAGAGCGGAGCACGACTCCTGACTTTTCCCTGTGCTTTATATATATCTATTGTGATTGTAGTAATGTGTTTTTATTACATGTACAGCACTTTGGCTCGACCAAACATCTCTTTTTTTAATACTTTATTTTTAATTTGTAGACAATACAGAGGAAAAAAACAAACAATACAACATACAGGTCACTGGGGTAATACATCATCAACATGTTCTCATGGGAAGATCTCCCTCACAACGGGTTCACAACCAATCTGTGTGAAACATACAGTAGGAGCAGAGTTATGCACGATTATAGACTATTGTACCAAAAGGAGTAAAGCAGTATAAAATAAATATCTCAGGGTTATGTGAGCCCCCTCTTCATGTGCAAACCTCATTTGGACCAGTAATTGTCACATTTTTCACTACAGAGTCTTAGAGAAAAAGCCTCTCCATGCGAAACAAGTCATTTACAATGTGTATCCATTCTCCCTTTGTTGGTGGAATTTCACAAGCCATTGTTTGGTGATTGCCTTTTTGCTGGCTGTCAGTAATATGTTAAGAAGATACTTGTCCCGAACACTAAATTCCACGGGTATATTAGCTAAATAAATCCCCTCAAAACGGTTTGGAATCTCAAAGCCAAGAATTGAATTTATTTCCGTTATTATAGATAGCCAATAGGGTTTGATCACTGGACAGTTCCAGAATACGTGGAAATGATCAGCCATAATATTACTTCACTGCCTCCAGCAGGGTCCAGATTCTGGTCTGTCATTCTGATGGTATTTTATTCTTGGAGTTAGAAAACATCGAATAATATTCTTCCATGAGAATTCTCTCCAAAGGCCAGAGCTGGTGGTGGTGGATTGTATTTTACATATGTTAGACCAATCCTCTTCTGTAATAGTAATATTAGCTTCTACTTCCCATTTGGCTTTCACATATAGGGTTGAGTGGTTCTTGGCATATTGTAGACAGGAGTATATTCTAGAAACCAGTTTCTTTTGGGTGTTGCCCTTGTATGCGCCCACACAAATGTCAATCAGGTCAAATTCGGTGTTCCCTTTCATTCTAATATTCCTATCAAAGTGATGCCTGAGCTGTAAGTACCTGTAGAAATCCTGGGGCTCCAAATTGCAGGTTTCTGTTAGCTGTTGGAAACTTTTCAAGCCAGTACTGGTAGCTATTAGAGAATATGATGTAATGCCTTTATGGATCCATTGTTTAAATCTAAAATCCAGCTCTGATGGTTTAAAATCTTTATCAAACGCCACCCATCTCAATAACATGGATTTTCTTTCAAGTTTTAATTCTTTGCAAATTTTGAACCAAATATTGAGGGGAACCAATGTCCAGCGGCTTAATTTATCAGAGTGTGCAGTCTTTGAGGATTGATCACCTAATATACATTGAAGGGGTGTGGTCAGTTGGCTCAGTTCAAGGTCTTTCCATTTGGCATCATAGTCACAATTGCACCAGCAAACTAAATACCTTAATTGTGCTGCTTTATAGTAGTCTTCAAAGCATGGAAGGGACATTCCTCCCTTTTCTTTCGATAACTGCAGTGTTTTTAGTCGCACTCTGGGTTTCTGACCTTTCCATATAAATCTGGATATCATTCGATTCCAATCGTTGAACTGTTTTGTTGGTATCTCTATAGACAGTGACTGAAAGAGGAACAGCAGGTGTGGTAAAATGTTCATCTTTAAGATCTCAATCCGGTTGTGCATGTTAAGGGTCACAGGACTCCATCTATCCAAATCTTTTTGAAGTTCCTTTGTGATATTCCCGTAATTCATGTTGTAAATATTGGCCAAATTCTTTGGTATAGTAATACCGAGGTGTTTAATACTGGAGGTATTCCACTTAAAATTGTACATTTCCCGTACGCTCCCCTGTGGTGAGTAGTGGTAAGAAATCTCTTTTAAATAAAACTTGATTTGATTTAATAAAATATTCAGCTTTTTCTGCAACATGGCATCTCATTGGGCTTTATTGCCACGTGTGTGTGTGTGTGTGTGTGTGTGTGTGTCCTCTTCAAACTCCATTCAAGATTGCGCTGTTGCCTTTGACAATGTGGTGACAATTGCTTTAATGTTCGAAACGATTCTTATATTATTGTATAACCTTCCTCGTAGGCTGTAGCTCTAATGCGGGAAAGAAACAATTTAATAGAGACATTCATTTAAAATACTGACTAAGCATTTCAAAACAAATGTTAACTTTCAATACTTCACTTATAATATATTCATATATACTATTATTACTTGGAGTGTTGAGTGTTTTATTATTTTGTAGATTCATATGTTGACTTGCAGCCAGAACATCTACAGAGGTGTAGCCTAACTTGTCTGCGATGGCTCGGTGTGTAATAATGGTTTTTGCTTATTGTTAGTTATATTATATTTTACCATAGGGGTCAATAAAGTCCATCCTTACACTGATGAAAAGCAATTGTAAAACATTAAAGCCAACAAAGAAATGCTACAATAATACCACCAAATAAGAACATTGATTTAAACATTGAAATAGAAAAATCCCTAAGAGATCCTTGAACTGATTATTTCATTAATACATTAAAATAAGAGCAACAACAACAAGCTATTACTTTTACATTAAAACAAAAAACTGATTTAACTACATTTCATTTGCTTGTTAAATTGTTGTAATGACTTTCCCCTCAACGGTCATTACGACCTCTAATTTTGTTGCCGCCGCCGCTGTCATCGCTGCCCATCACACCAATGATGCAACCTCTGTCCGCTGTTGGCTTCTGTTGAGAGAACACATGGCTTAATATCATGCGTTACAGTAATGGAGGATTATTTTGTCACTTCTTCAAGGTTTTCACTAAAGTCACTTCCTTTAGGTTTAATCTGACATTTACAGACTTTTGTGTTATGATAATTAAGATACAGGTTCCGTTAATACCATTTAATTCTAGGTCACAGCACTAAGATTTTATTTTACAATGAAAACCTAACATTTTGCAGAAAGTAATACCTCCATGTGTGTGAAACCTGTCGATTGAAGCTGCGGGCCAATCGGTGCTGCTGCATCGTGGGTAATGTTCACCCGCTCCCCGATGCGGATGTCTTTCACTGAGGCCTCCCTCCAGAGGGTCAAGTGTATTCTGGATTTGTCCTGTTGAAGATACTGGAACGCAATATTTGTATGTTATGTGACGTCACAACAATACCAAAGTGTGTGTGTGGGGGGGGGGGGGTGAACATGTTTGGCCCACCTGTTCCAGAACGATCCTCCTCATGGGGATCCGCTTCGGACTTTGGTCACTGCCTGCATCTAAAAAAAGCTGTACTGTTGTGTTAATTATTCGTATTTGAGTTTAATAACTATATTCAAAAGCACATGTTCTAGATAGAACAACAGGTGGAACATGTGTATTCAGAACACACCCCCATACGTTCCAGGTATCATTTGAGAAAGCACACCCCTGCACTCTAAACAATCTCGATAATAGAAGCTAAGGGAAAACCTACTTCCACCCCCGCCCCTTCCACCGACATCAATCCTTGAATGTCGGAACATTCGCCGACTTTCACTTGTTGTGATGCGGGGTTAAGGGGGGCCTCTGCCTCCCTCGCCATACTCTCAGGCACCTCCACATTGGACCATCCTCTCAGGCACCTCCACATTGGACCATCCTCTCAGGCACCTCCTCATTGGACCATCCTCTCAGGCACCTCCACATTGGACCATCCTCTCAGGCACCTCCACATTGAGACCATACTCTCAGGCACCTCCACATTGGACCATCCTCTCAGGCACCTCCACATTGAGACCATACTCTCAGGCACCTCCACATTGGACCATCCTCTCAGGCACCTCCACATTGGACCATACTCTCAGGGACCTCCACATTGGACCATCCTCTCAGGCACCTCCACATTGAGACCATACTCTCAGGGACCTCCACATTGGACCATCCTCTCAGGCACCTCCACATTGAGACCATACTCTCAGGGACCTCCACATTGGACCATCCTCTCAGGCACCTCCACATTGGACCATACTCTCAGGCACCTCCACATTGGACCATACTCTCAGGGACCTCCACATTGGACCATCCTCTCAGGCACCTCCACATTGGACCATACTCTCAGGCACCTCCACATTGGACCATACTCTCAGGCACCTCCACATTGAGACTCTTGAAAAAGAGTGTGCTCTTCGATATGTTTAAATGATATGGCTGCCCCCGCAGCGTGTGGCCTTTCACGACACATGTCATCCCTTCAGAAAGGTTTGAGGAAAGTTCCTCAAAGTGCCATCTGTTATGACAGCAACCTTGTTTAATTTGGTGGTTGCTGCCTCACCAAATTCCCAGGCCACCACCCTCTGCCGGTCCTTATTTTGAATCACTTTAATGTGCAAAGGTGGGGGCTTAAACAACGGGGAATCCGGCCTCGCCTTAAGCCGCCTGGAAAGAGCCATGATCTGAAACAAGAAATACAGACATGAGTGGCTTTCATTAGTTTCTCAGAACTGACGCATATTGAAATGCTATGGAATCTGACTGTAATGGATATTTTACCAAATGAATTGAAGTTTCTGGAAGTAAAGTTCAGTCTGGAACGAAAAGAAGCTTTTGCTGACTAACAAATCAAGAGAATCACAATGTAACAATCTGCTGACTGAAAAAAACAGTAAACTAAGTTCTTAATTGTAAATGTAATCTTTAAATGTATTTGAGATAAAACAATGTATTTATATTTATTTGTATAGACATTAGACATGTTGGGAATTCATGAAGTAATACTGCTTGCATGACTGCTTGCTTCGTCAACCAACTGTCTCGCCATAGGCAGTCAGAGATATACATGTTCGTATACATTCACAGTAAATATGTATTAGTATGATAGCTGTCTAACAGAAGTTAAATTCATTTCTCACGTATTCTGACAACGTACTGAACCCCAAATAAAAGAATAAAAAGAGTTGTTAAATAGTAAAGTCACGTTGTAGCAACAATAACTCATCTCTCTCGAGTTTTCTTTTTGAGCTTTGCCAAAGGCCACTGTGTCAAGTGTCCTACTTGGGTTGCCGATCTCGCACATGCACACTGCAGCCCTGGAAATTACCTTGCAATATTGGTGTATATGAGTGCATATGTTATACACTTGAACATATGGTGTTTATGTATATTGTGTGTATGTGTGAACATATGAATGTTCATAATGTTTATATGTTATTATTATTCATTTGTTTTTTATACATGTGTACATATGTATTTATATTTAGTATTTTCATTTTCTAAAATGGTAATGACCCTATATCTAGTTTGTCCTATATATATATATATATATATATATATATATGCATTTATTGTTTATTATATACAATAAACTGTGTGTTGTGTATCTGTGGAGAAAAGACAGGAAAGGGAACGGCAACCCTTTCTGACGCACAGACCAAAGCAACAACGAAACGACTAGTTAACGAGGAGGTTAAGTGCAACATACAGTAGTCATGTTGCGTCATGAAGGCAGAGAAAGCACTCCGTAGAAAAACAACGGGGTAAAAATAGTTATCTGTTGGCTTGATACATTTAAATCTACATGATGTGTCATTCCAGACGATACACTGAGGCTGTTCTGAAGACATCGTTGTGGAAATGCTCGGAAATTAGTTAGTACTAAGAACATCAGTGACGACAATGGGTACGTGATGACACGAGGAGATGAGCCGAATGCCAGTCACGGTATTTTTGAATAATTCATCCCTCAAGAAAAGCTCCAACTAGAACGACAACAAAACCAACGTTACCCAAAGAAAGTGGGGGCTACGCGCATGCAGTCGCCCAGAGCGAAGCTTTGACATCTGGAAGTAGGTTTATTGCTTATGGATTAGCAGAAATCATTCAAAGTGAGACAGACACATCGCATTAACCTTCAGCAGCGGACATAGCGTGTTGGTCTATGTTTGATAACCGAGAAGTAGCCGAAATACACCCTGCGAGCCGGTTCGAATCCCGCTCAATCCCTATGTCGGAACATGCATAAATGTAAAGGTGGAGCTCAGTTATTATTTTACCACACTCTGGGTAAACCAATGGATCATTGCAGTTCTTCATCATCATTAGTATTAAGGAGCATGCAAGGAAGTACATCATTGTACAGTACTTCTATAGATGTACTTCATATAGAATAGTACGTAGAATATAAGTACTATGCCAAATGTACGAGGATTATTGTGATGTTGTGCATTTATTATTATAATTACAACTTGTAATAAATGTATTAAAACTTAAGAACAAAGTATTAAGTAAATATAACGATAATGAAAGGGAAATATTCAAAACAGAAACATCCATACTTGCTTTTTATGTATTTATATAGTTAAAATAAATATCAAATATTTAAAAGAAGTTAAAAACACAGAAACATCCAAAACTATTTTATACGTGCTATGAGGTACAACAACATTGTAATACCAATATAAACAATACTAATAATAAAAGTGTACCATATATAACATAACTAACTCAACAGTGCCATCAAATGTAAAGACAAAGTGTCAAATAAATCACAACATGCGGTCCTTTAAGGTGCATCCCCTCTCTTCCCCCCCAGACCCTCTCTGCTCCAGCACAGCCTCCAGGCCTCATAGGACTGGCTCTCGCATTCTTTACAGTACCAGTTGTCAAAGTACTGTAAGTGGGCCGGTGGCTCCATTACCATATCCACCTCTGATCCACTTCAGGCAAGGTGTGGGTCCAGCCAGCTGGAAGACAGACTCCTTGTGCTACAAAAAAACAAAGAAATAAACAAATGCAAATTCATTTTTGCTTTATTGTCCCTAGATATGAAACTTATTAAAAGTTCATTAGATCATTTTTTGTATATAAAGTGTTATGGAAATGGTGTGATCTAATGGGTAAACCTTTTGCTGTGATAACAGATGCTTTGTTGTTGTTGTTGAGGGTTTACGACCCTAAGGAGGGGAGGGGGAAAGGAAACATGGGGGGTGTTTGCGACACCTACTTGATCTCTATAGGGGGTGGGTTTCTTTGATGTAACTAAAGCCGAGCCTGATGTACTCTCAAGACGAGGTGCCATGTATGCACACATCAAAGACCTTCTTCAGGACTTCAGTACGAATATTGAGTGTCTTTGCCTAAGCCACAGCAGCTGATTTTACCTTGTGACAACAAAAGGAAAAGGATATGAAAAATAAATGAGAACAATGTATCACTAAATGTGTCCACTTAAAAATGTTGTGTTTTAATGTTTGAGATATTGAAATGTTAACATACCTGCAGGATGTGCCTCCTCGACCTCACTGGACACAGCCGGGTGTGTGAGGGCGGAGGCTGGGGCCTTCGCTGCCTCAAAGGAGACAGGCAGTTGGATGAGGTGGGGTGTTGGCCGTGCATGGACCAAAGCTAAAGAAAGACACATTCAGGACAACCAGATAAACATCACAAGTATTGAAGAGTACTAAACATTCAAAAGAAGTGTTATCAAATAAGTGTTTGCTTACAGCCTCCTGTCGGGTCTCTTATCATTGCTGCCACCAGGTGAGCAGCATAGCCAAGAGAATGTTCCACCACCCAACGGAAAGTCTGCCCGCGAAACAGACCCAACTGGAAACTGGAACCCCAGCAGGTGTCTTCTGTTGGATGGATCTCCACGGTGCTGGGTTATGGCTGTTCTGGCCGTGTCCATCACTTCCTCTGGGGAAAGTCTTTATTAGACTTCTTAACCTTTGTTGCTTCCAAAGTGTCTGACAAGCTAACAATATTTTGTATGAAAAACTCGACCTTCATACTAACTATTTAAAGGAAGTGGGGGCTACGCGAAGCTTTGACATCTGGAAGTAGGTTTATTGCTTATGGATTATCAGAAATCATTCAAAGGGACACATCGGATTAACCTTCAGCAGCGGACATAGCGTGTTGGTCTATGTTCGATAACCGGGAAGTAGCTGAAATACACCCTGCGAGCCGGTTCGAATCCCGCTCAATCCCTATGTCGGAACATGCATAAATGTAATTATTGTGCATTTATTATTATAATTACAACTTGTAATAAATGTATTCAAACTTAAGAACAAAGTATTAAGTAAATATAACAATAATGAAAGTGAAATACGATGATGAAATATTCAAAACAGAAACTTCCATACTTGTTTTATATGTATTTATATATTTAAAAGAAGTTAAAAACACAGAAACATCCAAAACTGTTTTATACGTGCTATGAGGTCACAACAACATTGTAATACCAATATAAACAATACTAATAATAAAAGTGTACCATATATAACATAACTAACTCAACAGTGCCATCAAATGTAAAGACATAAAGTGTCAAATAACAAACTGCCCCACCGGCTCACAACATGAGGTCCTTTAAGGTGCATCCCCTCTCTTCCCCCCCCCAGACCCTCTCTGCTCCAGCACAGCCCCCAGGACTCATGGGACCGGCTCTCGGACTCTTTACAGTTCCAATTTCCAAAGTACTGTAAGTGGGCCGGTGGCTTCCTGTCTTTGCACTTTTTGCAAAGGATGGCGTCTGTCTTTTTGACATACTTTATTTTGCCTGATCCCGATTGCTCCCTCTCCTCTTTTCTTTCCCTGTTCTGCTGCGTGGTGTACGGCACGTTACTCTGACCGGATGTTAGCGCCTGAGCAGCTGATGGCATGTTGAGAAGCATCATCTCAGAGCTTCCAGGCACTTGAGGAAGCTGCACAGATGGTACCATCATGTATGGTGTTGAGAAGGGTGGAGTCGGTGCCAGGAAGGGAAGAGCATAGCATGGAGGTGATGGTGGCCTTGATTTCATCCAGCCTTTGCAGGACATCCTGGGCATAAACTTGCATCAGCCAACGGTGCTTCGGGACAGGAGGCATGGCAGGTACAGGATCAAAGGTCACGGCAGAATCAGGCCTGATGTAACAGCACAGACGGTCTTCTGCAGCCACACCTCAGCATGGCGCTCCTCAGCTTCCTCTGGATCTGGCTGCTGCTGCTTCCCAGCCCGCGCTGACGCATCAAACTGGCAACCTCAAAGTCACATGCACGTTCAGGTGTCAGGATGCAAGGGAACTGCACCCTGTGTCCAGCTGAGAGACGAGGCCGTGGCTCCAGCTGATGACCTTCCTCTTGCACCTTGGGCAGGCCAGGCACTCAGATGCAACAAAGTCAATGTTTCCAACAGCCTGATCTTCTGACGCAGGCCAGCTGAGGTCAAAGGGTCTTTGTTGCAATCTGGAAGCGGACAGGTCGGCATTACTTGCCACAGCTTTCGTGGCATCCACAGCAGGAGGGGATGACCAAAGTAATGTTCCTGAGCAGGAGAGTTGCTGGTCTGGAAATGGTGTGATCTAATGGGTTAACCTGTTGCTGTGATAACAGATGCTTTGTTGTCTCAGGGAGGGTTTACGACCCTACAGGAAAGGGAGGGGGAAAGGAAACATGGGGGGTGTTTGCGACACCTACTTGATCTCTATAGGGGGTGGGTTTTCTTTGCTGTAAACTAAAGCCGAGCCTGATGTACTCTCAAGACACTCTCAAGACGAGGTGCCATGTATGCACACATCAAAGACCTTCTTCAGGACTTCAGTATGAATATTGAGTTTCTTTGCCTAAGCCACAGCAGCTGAGTTGCGCAACTTGCGCCACTTATGTGACAGACAAGAAGAGTATGTGACAGACAAGAAGAGTCAACTCTAATGTCCAACACGTAATGTGGAGAAAGAGATGTCCTGGATGGGTTGATTGTGCGTTGATCTGTTGGTAATGCCTCAGGGTTCCGGTGGGCATGTAAACAAATGCATAATGCTGCGCTATACTTTGTGGCCTCACCCGGTTGCATAGCGACACTTATTGTGTAGGTGTCTTTTAATAAGCAGGTGGTCATATCATTAGCTAGAGCTAGCTGGACCTGATCGATATGGACATAAACGCGAGTGAAGTCTAATCTGACGGGAGAGAGAGATCAGCTGCTGCTGACGAGTCGAGACTCGACACGCAGCTCTGCATGATCACCTGCAGCGGTGAGCGGAACAAAACACACACGTCAGGTTAGAATATCACACGTAGCTATTTTAATTACCTCTCAAACTACCGTAACTAGTTATAGATATGTTTAGTTTTACTGTCGGGTCACTCATTACTGATCCGCGAGCTGCATGAGACTGACGGGCGCTCCGTTTATTATTCCTGTGTTATTGTACACTTGAATAAAGTAGTTAATCTACTATAATTAGTTTAATATTAAATCATATCAATTTGTTTTAAAGCTCAATAAATAACAACCAGACCTTTGACCGGCACTTTTCTCATTTTGTCTGGAAGCTTTAAACTTTAACGGACATGTTGGCCGGAGAAAAAATATTCTAACGGGAACTCTGGGCTCAGCGCTAGCTTTGTGGGTTTAAAAAAATAAAATAAAAAAGGATCAGTTAGTGAGTTTCTTCCCGTTACATGGATATAAAACATTCATAGTTTATTAAATATTAAGAAGCCCTCAAACGCTGTTTCCTGCAGATGATGCGTTTTGGGGGGATGGGGTTCAGCAGGTTAAAATAACTGGAGTTGTGGGCGATGATCTGGAGGTTTATTCCAGATCCGCGAGCCATCAAAGCTAAAAGCTGCTGCTCCCAACATGAATGGAACAAAGCTTGCATGGACTTCGGCCCTGCTGCTTTAACTTGACACCCTCAACACACGGTCTCATCTGCCATCTCTCCCATCCAATCTGGAGCAATTCAACATGAAAGCTTAAGCCCGGTGCCAGTGGATCTCCTCCCTTTGTTATTTCTAGGTCAGTGTTCCTTGAAATCCGCATCTACTCCAAGCTGAACACGATCCAACAACGAGAAACCCATACGCTTTGATTGGTTCATTAAAACGTCATGAGGTTGTTCTGCAAGACCACAACCCAGTTGCCCGCTTACATGAGTACACACACACACACACACACACACACACACACACACCATTTGATCCGACCAGCTGCTGCTTACTTGATAGTTATCCTTTACAGTGTAAGTCCATCCGAAAAGGAACTGATCACCTGCACTTCCTCAGGGGGTAATTTATTTACTTTCTTGTCGTCGTGGACACACTTTTCCCTGCTGTGTGTGTGTGTGTGTGTGTGTGTGTGTGTGTGTGTGTGTGTGTGTGTGTGTGTGTGTGTGTGTGTGTGTGTGTGTGTGTGTGTGTGTGTGTGTGTGTGTGTGTGTGTGTGTGTGTGTGTGTGTGTGTGTAACTTACCCCTCCGTCTCCCGCTGGCCCTGTGTGCAGACCTCAATCTCATTAAAACACCCTCTGAACTATCTAGCATGTCGCGGCCGTGTTACCTGACGCCACCGGACACACTTTCTGCGGCCTCGGCCTGGCCGTTCATTTCATTAGGTGTGTTTCACTGGACTCTCATATTTATCTATTTACACGTCCTTGGGTTTATTTATGTTTCTTAAATTGGTTCGGTAGCTTCTTGAAGCTGTTTCTCAGCCTCATTAGTATGTTGGGAGGAAGGGCTTCCACTCCAATATGCTACAGATGTGCTTTATGGGAGCATTTTTGAATCCGCAATATTGACCTTGAATCTTTTTTTTTCAAAGTTACATTTGGTTATTTAGTCTACATCAATCAATCAATCAATGTTTATTTATAGCCCAATATCACAAATGTTACATTTGTCTCAGTGGTCTTCACAGTGTGTACAGAATATCAGTATGACAATACGACACCCTCTGTCCTCAGACCCTCTGTCCTCAGACCCTCTGTCCTCAGACCCTCTGTCCTTAGACCCTCTGTCCTTAGACCCTCTGTCCTCAGACCCTCTGTCCTCAGACCCTCTGTCCTTAGACCCTCTGTCCTCAGACCCTCACATCGTACAAGGAAACACTTCCAGAGAAAACGCCCAGTTTAAAGGGAACATGGAGAAACCTCAGGGAGAGCAGCAGAGGAGGATCCCTCTCCCAGGACGGACAGACTGCAATAGATGCCGTGTGTAAAGCTATCCTCAGTTGAACCCAAGGGGCAAGCCAGCGCAAATGAAGTGCCGCAAAACTGCATTCTTTCTGATGGCCAGCAAGTGGTGAACAGCTACAAGTTCCTGGGAGTGCACTTGAACCACAAACTGGACTGGACAGACAACACCGATGCTCTCTTCAGGAAGGGACAGAGCCAGCTGTTCTTCCTGAGGAGGCTCAGGTCCGTGTGCACGAGGCTGCTGCAGATGTTCCACCAGTCTGTGGTGGCCAGTGTGCTCTTCTTTGCCGTGGTGTGCTGGGGTGGAAACACAAACACTAGGGACACTGGCAGGCTGAACAAGCTGGTGAGGAAGGCTAGCTCTGTAGTGGGAGTACAACTGGACAATCTGGAGGAGGTGGCAGAGGGGAGGACGAGGAGGAAGCTCGACAGCATCCTAGAGAACCCCTCCCACCCACTCCACGCAGAGCTAGTGAAGACGAGGAGCACGTTCAGCCACAGACTCATCCCTCCACAACAACGCACCAAGCGCCTCGGACAGTCCTTTGTGCCTGGAGCCATCAGGCGGCACAACAAGCGGTTAAATATGAAAAATAAATGAAATTAAATCACTGGTCGTAAATATACACTGTTTCCACAACCCATGTTAACTTGTCACTTTAACTTATTCCGCACTTTATAACTTAGATGATGACCAAATATGTATATATGCTGACTCTTATTTATCTCCTATTTTTATAGTCTTTTATTATTATTATCATTATTTCTTTGATTTTATGTTATTTATTTTAGATTGTATTGATCTGTGTGAATCTTTGCTGTACTGTTTTTGTTCACGCGTACCTGTTGCTGCTTTGTACAACTGAATTTCCCCTCGGGGATTAATAAAGGTTCATCTTATCAAGAAGCTGTTCGTCCGGTACAATTGTATAGATGAGAACAACCCGTCTGTGTACTTTACCTTGATGTGATGGCCACGCCCCTTTTTGAGTGAACTCATCGCTGCCATTCGACTGCTGGTAAATACAGATTCGGAGGTTTACGCTTGTCACTTTAACAAATAAAGAATACCTCGCACTTTTTATCTACAAGGGCTGAAGATTGTCAGTCAGGCAAACAATTAAACTAACATTTTTTTCCGCTGTCCCTGATTCTTTGGTTTCACAAGGGGATGGGAAGAACCGTCAGTGTTCTTCAATACATCATATTTTGTATTTTATGGTCCAATTTTGAGAGAAATAGCCAAAGAAAGTGGGATATGCTTTATCCCACTGGCTTTCTGTCGTCCATCTTGCTTTAGGGCAGGGGTCTGCAACCTTTTTGACCAAAAGAGCCATTTTGCTCCCTTTTTCCAAAAAAAATTCTGGAGCCGCAAAACATATTTCATAGCTTGATAGCTTATAAAGTTGTATTTATTGTTATATCAGACAACAACTACAGTTTTGTTGCATTTATCACATGATATAAAACTGTTAACCTCTAATAAGAAACGAAGAACTCTTATAAGGAGATTTAAAATAATACACAGGCCTACTTTAAAATAAAGTAAACACAGCGCTTGGAGAGTCCTCTGCACATTTGAAGGAAAAATATATAATTAAAATGGGCCCACTTTGAAATAAATGAAACATATAGCTGCACCCTAAAAAGAGTTAAAGGTGGGGTAGGTAAGAACGGAGAAACCAGCTCGAGTGCGCTAGAATATGAAAATACACAACCGGAAAAAATATGCCACTTTCTTACAGAGCCCCTCCTCCAACACACACGAACGCGCACATGACCAATGGCAGGTAGGCCATCCAGTTACTTTAGCCGGCTCAGATGATTGGTCGAGCTTTTTACAGCGCCACGGCTTCCAGAGATACATTTGTTATGTATTTAATATATTCATTGCTATCGGGACGTTAAGAGCATTCCATGGAATATAACAAAGAGTGTTCTCTCCACATATCAGACATCCCGGGAAGCCAGCATCGTTTGCTGTGAAAGCAGATAACCCTGTACATCTTGAAAATAAAGTATATTACTTGTACTTTACCTCCCGGTCGTGCATTGAGTCCTTTTCCTCGTGTATCCAAGTGTGTGACATCTCCGAATGTTCCTGTTTTCACTCGGCCTTAAACCACTGCCATGTTTCATTTCCCTTCTCTTTGCTTTCAGGGCCTCTCTGACTCAGTTGTGGTTTGTCAAAGCAATCTGAGACCACAGTGCGATGTAAGATGAAGAGCCACAGGCCACCTGATGTTACTCTGTGTGAACCCGCACGCTTCCAACACCTCACCTCGGTAAACAACGCCTTTTATCTGCTGCGCTATCCAGAAGGAAACCACTCATGCTGTGCCCGCTCAGCTTCAATAGTTGCAGTTGCTCACATTTCAGCTGGGCCCACATATCCCTATCTATCTATCTATCTATCTATCTATCTATCTATCTATCTATCTATCTATCTATCCATCCATATATATATATATCTATCCATTCATCTAATCTATCCATCCATCCATCCATCCATCCATCCATCTATCTATCTATCTATCTATCCATCCATCCATCTATCCATCCATCTATCCATCCATCCATCCATATATCTATCCATCCATCCATCCATCTATCCATCCATCCATCCATCTATCTATCTATCTATCTATCCATCCATCTATCCATCCATCCATCCATCTATCCATCCATCCATCCATCTATCCATCCATCCATCCATCTATCTATCTATCTATCCATCTATCGGTTTAGTGCATCTATTCTACGTCGCTTTGGATGTAATGTATATAGGCATTCACCAACCAGAGGTCCAATGCACAGCCCTTGCAGTCACCATGTGGATGTATCCGTGTGCATGATACTTAACGCTAATTGCTCCCGTAGGCATGTCTAGGGTATTGAAGTGAATGAAGTCGCTTTGGATAATAAGGGATAATGTATAGTAGGGGATTCGCGCAGATCTGCCTGTCGGGGTCTTTTCCCCATAATGACCAAGTGGCTGCACATCATCCCGCTTATTGCCTGGCCACCTTCTCAACAAGTAACGACTTGAGTCCCAATATGAATTGAAATGCTTTTATTGATTTAGAAAATGTTTTTAATAATTAAAAACATTGTTGTAACTGATTTAAAATGCTACGAAAAATAGTCCGTTGTTGATGTTTGAACTAGGCTGTTGCAACGGCAGGAACTGCTTCGATAGCAACTAACTCTGTGCCTTAGCTGTAATTAACATTGACCTGAACGTTTCTGTGACATGGTGAATGGGAACTCTTTAGGGATATTCAGATCGACGTGTCTGTCCTCGATCCTCTCTCCTTGCGGGGTTTCGCAGATGAAACATCTGAAAGCACAATTACCAACATGTGAAAAAACGGGAAACTATATTGCCACAGTTGTATCGCTCCCACTACTGTGTGGGTAAGGACAGACAACATGGAAAGGCACTGACCCGATGTGGTGCTGGAGGACAGGATGTTGCTCCATTTCTCCCTTTCGGTTATTGTCGGAGCCCAGTAACTCTTCAGGCTGCCCTCGCACCTGTGCCCAGTCACAGACATGATCTCTTTAGATCCAAGAGCAGCCTGAGAGAGCAGGTGTACAGCCGTGCTTCGGTTAGTGTAGCCATCATAAACTGATAGACAATGTATCTATGACATATGTCAATGACACTTTTAGCCAAGTCTGAAGGTCTCTAAAAAAAAAGTGTATCATTTGGTTTTCGGGTCTGGGAAAACCCGGCAGAATTGTTGTGGGTGACTCGGGGACAAATTTGGCCCAATCAAAATTCATCCTTGACTTTAGACACACCCCCCCTTCATCCACTGTAACAATACGTGTTCACAGCATGCACCTGGTCTCCCCTCCCTCTGCCCCCCCCCCCCCCCACGGGAACTCCACCTTTCACAAAGAATATGTACACACACACTTGAACCTGAACGCACACATGCACGTGTGCAATACGTGGTGTAATGTGTATTGGGGCCATACAATACAATTACAACAGGATTGTACGGTTATGAAATCATAATAAGTTAGTTATGATGTAGTTAAAACTATATTGGATGATAGTGTTTTGGACTGAAATAAATCACGGGTGAAAATGGACCGCGAACACCGTGAACGGTAACGGCTTTCGAACACCGTGAACGGTAACGGCTTTCGAACACCGTGAACGGTAACGGCTTTCGAACACCGTGAACGGTAACGGCTTTCGAACACCGTGAACGGTAACGGCTTTCGAACACCGTGAACGGTAACGGCTTTCGAACACCGTGAACGGTAACGGCTTTCGAACACCGTGAACGGTAACGGCTTTCGAACACCGTGAACGGTAACGGCTTCCGAACACCGTGAACGGTAACGGCTTTCGAAACACAACACAAGGGTTAAGACAATGACAACATTATAGGCATTATGTTGTTGCTTTGACAGCCGCCTGTCCAGACTGCAGAATCTGCTTGGCCTCTCTTGACGCTTGCACATAACCATGAACGCCTTAAAAGTCCGCGTTTCACACCACAAATACAACGTTCGGCAGGCGCTAAAAATCGCAACGCATTTGGTCCAACATTTCATTCGACATGGAGTCCAAAACCTTTATCTCCGGGGCACCGAACACAATCCTCTCTGGACAACGGCGGATAGACAAAAACAAGAAAGACACTGGATCAGAAACCCGGGAACGATATCTCCGGGGGGTTTAACAAAGCGCATAGATACAAATAAGGGACCTCTGCAACATGGAAACTATTCCATATTCCGACCGTCGACTTCAAGTATACCTCTTGACCTGTCCACTTTTGAACTTTAACCTCTCCCCTCTCAGGCCCCCCGGGGTCCCGTTAGAGGGTATAGGTTAACAGAGCAAGGTCTAGCTTGACCAGGGGAGTGTTACAAGGTAGTCACTGCGTACCTCCTTGTCTCTGAATTTCTCTAACCAGTGTCCCAGCAGGGATGCGCCTCTGTCTCTCCCTCTCTCTTTCTATCCTCACCCTATTTCTAAATTAGAGCCTTTAATAGGTCGTTCGTTTGACCATTAATACTATCACTTGATTTAATCCTTTTAGAACCGATGAGGAAATTAATCTGAGCATTGACAGAAAACCAAAACCAGAATTACTGAGGTTAAGTATTTAATTAGTTAAGTGATTTAATAGGTAGGTAGGTAAACAAATAAATAACTAAATAAACAAATGAGTGGGTAATTAAATAGATGAATAATTAAATGATTTTCTAGCTGGGAGACACCGACAATGAAGTTAGAATGAATTTAAAATAATTTATTTTCCCATAAAATCAGAGGCTAATTGGATATTAAGCGATGCTGGTCCTAATGGTGAGGTCATGGAGCTTTAAGCCATCACCCCTGGCCTGACGGTATGGCCACTGGCTCACTACTACTGGAAGATTACACACTAAGCTAATGTTACTGAACACACACACTATTACTCCTAATACAGTTGATTCACCATTTTCTACACAAATATTACTTGCTCTATTTGTAAATAAACTGATTCTTCATATATTCCTATTCTTTTCATCACTCATGTACAACAAAACAAATCAAGGTAACTATATATATGTGTCGGTCTTACGGAAATACCATCTGTTTTTCAACTCAAAAACCACAAAAACCAATTAACAATGTACTTTTCTCCTTCACTAATCAAAACATGTTTTCTAAATTAGAATCTTCAGTGAGTCAGTTACTGGATTTAAAAGTGACTTCACAAGCACTTAATTTATTTGATTCCTTTGGGACCAGATTAGAAACATGTACCTTACTTCTCTTTGTCACCACTTTAGGTAGACATAAGACCATATATGGATCATTGATTACGGCGGTATATCGAAAAACCTCTCTGTTCGCTTCCCTGACGATGTGTTCATTCGGACAGCGGAGGACCTTGCTACAGGTTGCCCTTCATGGACCGAGGTCTTCAGGGCCTACCACCCGGGTTCCCCAACCAAGGAGTAACAGAGCGGAGAACGGAGGGGTCCTGGGAGCCAACGACCCTCTCTGGGGGATGCCTCCAACACACTTCAGCCCATTGCTGCGCCTTTGACGGACCCGACCTCTGCAGCTGGACCAGGGTCAATAGCTACAACGGGAGACCCCCAGCATCTGATTCTGGCCTCCATGACACGGGAAGCCCCAGCCCCCCACAAACAGACTCAGCCATCCATCGGTACACAGTCTACTGATGAGAGTGGCGTGCCTGCTTTGACGCCCATGGTGTTGTCCACTACGGACCGGGCACTCACGGTCGGACCTCTAGGGCAGTGGTTCCCAAACGGTGTGCCGCGGCACACTGGTGTGCCGTGAGGCAAGTCCGGGTGTGCCGTGGGATTTTGTGACAACCATACGTTATTATTGCAATATACAACTACACAAAAATAATTATTTTTTAATTTACTATATCAGTACTTTGTAGGTTTATATGTACGTCATCTGCGCGACTTGCGCGTCCACATCTCCACGTGCAGTGCTGCATAAACATGGCTGAGTCAGCGATAACTCTCGAGGGGTGGAGGTATGCCCATTATTTTGAGTTCATCCGAAGAATAGACAGGAAAGTGACGGTGAGGTGCAAACTGTGTCCAGGCCAGAAGCTGCTATCCACTGCTGGAAACACCACGTCAAACCTCTACAAGCACCTGCAAAGAACACATGCTAAGGTGGAGCTACCGCACAGCTATTTGTTGTTTGTTTATTTCACGGTCTGTTCTTCTTCTGTCTTCCGGTTGTTGCCTGTTTTGAATGATGAATACACACTACCGCCGCCTGCTGGTAAGGAGAGTTATTGCCACTCACGCATGCGCAGTTCGTACGTGCTCGGCTGAAGTCTTTGCGGTGTCTGGCTCCAGTGCAACACATGGCCAACACGCAGGAGAACACGCTGACGCAACAGAGTGAGCAGAGATAGACTGCGCAAAATATACAGATAGCAGGAGACAGAGGACAGCCACGGTCAGATAGCAGGAGACAGAGGACAGCCACGGTCAGATAGCAGGAGACAGAGGACAGCCACGGTCAGATAGCAGGAGACAGAGGACAGCCACGGTCAGATAGGCAGGACCGGTCAGATAGCAGGAGACAGAGGACAGCCACGGTCAGATAGCAGGAGACAGAGGACAGCCACGGTCAGATAGCAGGAGACAGAGGACAGCCACGGTCAGATAGGAAAACATTCAGGATCTGGATCAGTCTTATGCGACAATGGAAACTGAACTAAAGAGAACATTTGAAACTTTAGCAGTCTGCGTGATCTGCCTGCAGGGAGGGGCGGGCCGGCCCTGCGAGTAAGGTAACGAGTAAAGTAACGAGTTACTTTATGTAGAGAGTAACGAAGTAGTGTAATATATTACTTTTTTTTTTTTGAAGTAATCTGTAATTTATTACTTTTTTTTAGTAACGACCCCATCTCTGCTGAAATGTTACATTTATAATTTGTAGTCAGGACCATGGACAATGCAGCTTCCTTGCATTGACAGTTCTCTGTGCTGAATGTCCTTTGTCTCATGTTTAATGTTGTGACCTGTCTGGTTTAAATGAGTGTGTTGCTGCTTTGATGAAGCCTAATTTGATAACGTTTCAAATGAATTTCTGAAATATTTCGTTACTAAATATTTCATGAGTAATATAGTTGTCTTTGTCACATTTTATTTGGCATTAGTAAATAATTATGCACATTTACAGATATTTTACATGATATGAGTGATAACACGTGTTATAAGGGCTATTTTGCACAATAGGTGTGCCTTGAAATTTGTACTTGTCCTTTGGTGTGCCTTGGGCACAAAAAGTTTGGGAACCACTGCTCTAGGGTCAACAGCCGTCAACGTAGTTCCCCGAGACACTGCCCTCTCCCCGGTCATACCTAGAATTACAAACACCCCCAATCTGATAAAACTGATGAAGACGCACCTCACTACAAGCACCCACCAAGAACTAGAACCAGGTCGATCCGGACCACTTACCGCAGAGGATTTTAACCTTCCTCCGACCCCTCCAAGAAGCCTCTTCACACGCCATGAACATGACGGTAATAAGGCAAAAAACTGGTCCCTTAAAGCCAGTCGACAAATCCTTATCGTGGGGGATTCTAATATCGCACGTTTACCATTAATCCAGGACAGAAGAGTACAGGTCGACAGTTACCCCGGCGCTAATTTGACCCAAGCCGACCATCTGATTACATTTAAAACCCCAACATCGGCAGACACAAAGACAGTTATTGTGTGCTTTGGTCTCAATGATCGTCACATGAACAACAGAACCATTTTAAATTATTGTCCGCAGCCCGAGACACGTTCCCCAACGCCATCATACATATCCCGGTAATCAATTCCTCTACTTTCTTACCACCTGCAATCACCAGGAACATCACGTACCTTAACACGGCCATTCGAGGAACCCCTCGGTACATTGAAAAACTTAGTGGGAAGGATTTCAGTACGAATAGGGACCTAATCCATTGCACCCCAGATACGGCCAGGAAGACGTGGAAACACTGGGAAGTTTCACTGGGCCTTAGAGGTCTCTGAGATGGGAGTAGAAATCCTAATAGAAGTATAACACTGACTTCTTGCCTCGGACTTACTGTTTATATGTTTCACTATATTTGTATCGTATTTTCCTATGAAGGGAAGGTAGTTTTTCTGTTACATAAATGTTTCTAAACACATATACATGTTCCAACATGTGAAAGCGCTTCTGTGTGTGTGAGCTACAGGCCCTTCTGCAGGCCATTAGAAGCTATTTTAAAGGCAAGGCCACTGAGGGTGAGTCATAGCTGGAGGAGTGTTGATGGCTCAACAACACGGATGACATCTCAACATGCTGAGGCTTTAGATGTTACGTATCTTCCATTACTATTTCAGCCCGCGCTGGCCCAGGGGAGATGTGATTACAGGGCTCTGCAATAAGCCTGCAATCTGTAGTGGAAAAGTACAAGGGCTGAGGGTAAATAATTGATGGAGATCCACTGTTTGAAGGGTTGAGTGACTGGCTGGCGTCCTGCAGGGAGAAATAAAAGAGACAAATCAAGAGAAATAGATTACTTCAATTGCAGCCTTTTGAGTACATTACATTGCATTACATTACATTTAGCTGACACTTTTATCCAAAGCGACTTACAATAAGTGCATTCGACCAGGAAGACACAACCTTGAAGAAAACAGAATCATAGAGCCAAACATTTCAAGTGCTACTCAACTGGCTATAGATAAGCCAGTCCTTTATTAGTATATAATATATAAGTGCTCTGTTAGCAATTATATCACTCGAAGTGGAGTCGAGTACTCTTTCATATTTCCAATTTCCTTCCATTAAACATGGAAACTTTTTGTTGTGCTTTACATTTCCTAACGGCGCCTTATGCCTCCTTTGCCTTCCTCTTTTGTGTCACCCCCCCCCCCCCTTTCCTATGCTCATATCCTCTATTCATTCCTTCCTCTCCTTCCCGTGCTCAGCTCAGGTGATATAAGGTATCGTGACAGCTATTGAAACCTGAGGGATTAACTGAAGCTATTTTAGATCCTGGGCTAGCAGTAAGTCACACACATGACACCAGGTGATATCAGGTAGAGAGACAGAGCCATTTCATGTTTGGGTGGGGGGCGTATGTCTATTTTCAACAGGTCTTCCAGGCAGGGATAGCAAAGCTGCGGCACATGCACAGCATGTCGTCCCTGGCACAGGAAAGGATAGAGGTGAACATAAGCTCATATTCCCCACCCACACATGGGAAGAGAGAGCAGAGTGTGACACAGCCACTGCCAAGCTATTCTCCCTCTCAAGAAGCTGCAGAACATGAAGTCAGCATCCTCTCTGCAGACACACATTGTCCAGCTGTTCTCTAGGTGCATGACAGGATGGACGTGCCACCTTGCCATCAGAACTCAAAGGAAATGGGTTTTCTCTTGTTTTTATGTACACTTGCTGACATATTTTTTATCTGAGTTTGAGTACACTTTACTGTTAATAAAAGGTAGTTTCAAGCAGCATGCCCCATAGCCCCCCCCGGCTCAGGCTTAATATGTATCTGTAGATAGAAGATAGAAGACCTTAACCTAAAGTATTCTTTAATGTGTTAATAAAGGTTAATTAGTTTGTCTGTTTTGCACATCCTCCTATTAATATCTTTGTAAATCCGGCACTATTGTAGAGATCACTTATAGTATCTTCTTGATTTTTATATTCTATATTTCTATCACAGACCTTCTACTTTCCCCCTATGTACTCTTAATATTTTTTTAATCAAATATAACACATAAAAACAATTAAATAACGTGCTTTAACCACTAGGCGGTGCACACAAGGTACACACAGACACAATGACTTTGTATAATTAGTGTAGGACACTTACGTATGTACAACATCTGATGTGTAGTTTTATTCATGTTTTTACATAATTGTACAGGATATTGCTATATTATTTCACATATTGTAGTTCTACACATGTATATCTGATTTGTAAAACATCACAGACAGAAAGGCATATCCGTCATTCAATGGTAAGCTATTGAAATTGTGATTCCATAGATGTGTCTCCCATCGCCCAATTCCCCTGACTATTCCCTCAACTCAGTATTTACATTCCTATATTCAAAGAAAATCAGTAATATCTTTAAAAACTACAAGTCCCTTTCTATCAGCTGTGCACCGTTATGGTGTAAATACAGACTATCTACCGATTAGTGTTGATACTGCAAGGAGACGTATTGTGTGAAGAGAAATTGAAGATGTTGTTTAATTGCGGATATATTTATGATCCACGTCACGTATTCAGTGCTGCGTTTCGGTTCAAGTCCGGTTAAAACCGGAACGTCGGGAACCGGTACTTGGACTTGCAAAAAAACTAGCACTTACGTATATTCTCCTTTTTGTTCTAAACCATCTAAAACCTTCCATAGATCGAGAAATGTGCGCTGAGAAAAGACGAAAAACATCGTGTCGGCTTCTGATATGGCGGCCATTACTGAACTCACGAGGTCTCGCAACTGCTCGCGAGATCTGTGTGACGTCAAGGGAAGCTAGCGATGTGATTGGCTTAGACATAGTGGACAGCGTGGGCTGCTGGTCGCCATATTGGATATTTGGTAGTGTAGCTAACTCCTTTGTTTGGTCTATGGTGTCACGGCCAGGTCACGTAAACACAATGCCGCGGGGCTCTAAATCCAGTAAGGTGTGGGACCAGTGTAACCTGTGCGGGAACGTGATCAAGTGCGCTCAGGGAACATCGAACATAGCGAGGCACTTGAGGAGAAACCACAAAATAGAAACTACTCCACATGCGGCCTCAGCCACATTGGCGGCGATGTTTGGCGACCAAAATAACAACGATCGAGGTGAACTGTTTTCAGTTCAGGAAATAGGCTTGTAAAAAATTGGCATTCTTAGCATTATAGCAAGATATACTAGTAGTAGCATCGGTCCGACTGGCCGACTAGGGCGTTTATTCAGCGTCATCTTTTGAGACATGTAGACACAAGTTGGAAGGGAGCGCAATAAACCTGACGAGTTTGAATTTGAGTTGATTTTCAATTGATAATTAGCTCACAATATGTTCACTTTAGTTACTCACACAACTTGACACAAGCCATGGGTTCAGGTCCGGACCTGAACCTGAACCTCTGGACTTGAGTCCGGACCTGAACCTGAATGTGAGTCCAGCTCACTAGCTCTGAGTGTTAGCGAGGCTTGCTAATGTAAACAAAGACGAGCTTACGTCCAAAACACGTCAGGCATTGTTTCTGATGGCAACTCTCTGTGGGTCCGCCGCAGATTTGACGCCATATCGGCAGCAAATCTGTACCCGCTCGTTGTACCCCAGTTTTCAAAATATTTGGGTACGGAGGAAAAGAGTAAGGGTTTTATTTCTGACGCTGCGTGAGTTCCCCGACGCACCGGGGACATCACAAAGTGCATTTTGCATGATAGGTCCCCTTTAAATTGCTAAGAGCCTTACCTTTAAATGATGTTGGGGTTAAAGGCTGCCTTGTGTTGGGGCACTCCTTCCCTTTGAGGGTCCTTTCAACTAATGCCGCCAACTCCTTTTAGAAATAAAGAGTCCCTGGTGTTGTTCTGTATTTTGGACCATACCTCTCGACGCCCTGGAACCAGGCTTTCCGTTAGCCGTACCGGTTTTTAGCTGGTAACATTTATTAAAAACCGGTAAATTCAAAACCTGCTGGTCAAAATGGCCGGTAATAATTAGGGAGGCTCCGATCGATCGGTCGCCGGTCATTATCCGCCGATATCTACTCTTAATAGTTTGATCGGTGCTCTCTATAAAGGCCGATCAGGAGAGCTGGGTCTGATCGATATGGACAGAAACGTGAGTGACGTATAACCGGACGCGAGAGAGAGATCAGATCAGCTGCTGCATAATCACCTGAAGCCCCGCCCACTGTTTAGCACTGACGAGAGAGAGAGAGAGAGAATCCGTTTCTCCCGTGTTGTTGTTCAAAGTTAATTTAAACACTTGAATAATGTACTTCATCTACAAGTAGTTTCTTTGAATGTAATAATTATGTTGTTTGTGGAATCATTTATTGAAAAATGTATCTGAATTTTTCGATCTGTTACGATTAAATAAAATGTAGCCCTGTTTTGACTCGTGATTTATATGTGTACACATAACTTAAATTATTCAATACATCCTTTGTAAAAATTACATGTTTAATATAAATGATTTGCTGTGGCCAATTGTTTTCATTGCATTTAATAATAATACATTTTATTTCTATAGCGCTTTTCTTGAACCCAAAGACGCTTTACATTTGGGAGGGAGGGTAGACGAACAAAACAAATTAACAAAACAGAAAAGCAGTCAGGAGGAAGTTGGTTGGGGGGGGGCTTATTGACAGACCCTAACTCTCTGATCCCACCCAGTGAATGCAGACTTGCAGAACCACGCTACACAAAGCAGATAGCAACACCTCTACAAACTTAAGCATAGACATTTAAAAGAGGGGGCTACTGTATCGACATTTTAAAATTGTATTTAAAGAAAAGGCCCTGACAAAACAGCAGGGCTCTGTTTCAGTATTAACTACAGAGAGAAAGACAGCAGACATCAAATCTCTGCTGAGCCTGAGGATAATCATAAATAAATAACAAAGTGAAAATAAATATATTGCAGTGCTCAAAACAGCAGCATCCAACCGTCTCTAATCCTTGGATAGTACCTGTCACTGCATGCACGGAGCAGCTGTAGCACGACCAGATCATATATCATTCTGTCTTGTATTACTCGACAACAAGAAACGGCTCGTTCGCGGGCGACACCTCACTAATCAGCATATCCGGTCATAGTCCAGTGATTACCTGCCAACGGAAACTCTGCTACACAATTCTTCTTATTATTATTATTATTATTGAAACATGAGCGGTAAGTTCCAAATGTGTCCGGTAAAATAAATTCTGTCCGGACATTTGACCTGCGAGAAAAAATCCTAGCGGAAACCCTGAACCTCTCCTCCTAAGTGAATCTAACAAACATCCTAAACATAAATAATGATACAATTTTTTTAGTATTAGATAGACCCTCCAGAAAAACGTGATTATGCGATCGCAGAATTTACCGTATAATCAGCAAAAAAAACCTAACACCAAGATGAAAAAATCTAATCCATCTCATTTACCGACGAACATCTCTGCTAAAGACCGGGCAAAGCAGTTCCCCGATGTCTCACACGAAAGTGGGGGGAAACTATTCTGCTCCCCGTGCAACTGTGTTGGAGCATAAGAGAACATCCACGGTGACGACCCACTTTGATTCATTCAAACATTCGAAAATGCTTTCTGCTGCTGCGGACAAGAAAGCCAAACAACTCACGTTCACCGAGGCATCGTGTGTGTGTGTGTGTGTGTGTGTGTGTGTGTGTGTGTGTGTGTGTGTGTGTGTGTGTGTGTGTGTGTGTGTGTGTGTGTGTGTGTGTGTGTGTGTGTGTGTGTGTGTGAGAGAGATTAAAATAGCCCAATTGCTTTTACAATAAATAAACATTGAATGTGTTTTATTGAATAGTAAAGGGGGTTTAACGTTAGTGGCAGGTTGTGTGTGAGAGAGAATAAATAAGACATCCCAATATTTATTTGTTCCGCATATTTAGCATATTTCACAACTTCCCGCAATAAATCACATAAAACGCATGTTTGACCGCATAATGAAGGATGTTTGCCCGCGTTTTTCTGGAGGGTCTATTCAATGTGTACAATGTGGAGGACACTTTTTTTAAGCACTACTGGGAAAGCCTGGTCAGATAATTTCAAGAAATGCATGTTGCTATGGATACTGTAAAAAAGCAAGTCTCAGTTGGAAAAGAAAGCTGTGAGAGATGGAGAGATTAAAGGTAGAGGACAAAGCAGATTCAGAGGACACTTTGTCTTATGATATATGCCATCCGTTTCGTTTTAATACATTATTAGAAAATACAGGAAAGGGGGGATTCTACATCCTCATATTTAATGTTGTTTCACATAACGTTCAAATGCATTTTAAACATATTAAACACAATATAATTCCTCATCTGAAGTCATATATATTATGGATGTACCTCTAACCATATACATAACACTATCTGAGAGCTTCGGAAAACAACCTTCAGAATATTGAGAAATAACTATTTTCTCATTTCCTTCAAAACAAAGGACATTTTCTGAAGAGCATTTTAAAAAGATGTGAAGAACCTTTTGGACACTAAGGAACTTTTCAAATGTCTTGAAGTTGGCCGAGTGTTCTCATAATGGATGCCGCACAGCCTCGGGCTACTTTGTATTTAAGAAAGAGAGATGGACAACGCGGATACAGAGTAGACGGTGCTTTTTACAATACAGTGAGCGTCGCTGCCTGACTGGCCGAGGCGCGGTGAGACGCTATCTGGAGACTTAGACATCTCCAGTTAAATGTGCAAAGGACTCCAAATCAAATACGATCCACCACCACCAGCTCTGGCCTTTGGAGAGAATTCTCATGGAAGAATATTATTCGATTTTTTTCTAACTCCAAGAATAAAATACCATCAGAATGACAGACCAGAATCTGGACACTGCTGGAGGCAGTGTAGTAATATAATAGCTGATCATTTCCACGTATTCTGGAACTGTCCAGTGATCAAACCCTATTGGCTATCTATAATAACGGAAATAAATTAAATTCTTGGCTTTGAAATTCCAAACCGTTTTGAGGGGATTATTTAGCTAATATACCCGTGGAATTTAGTGTTCGGGACAAGTATCTTCTTAACATATTACTGACAGCCAGCAAAAAGGCAATCACCAAAAAATGGCTTGTGAAATTCCACCAACAAAGGGAGAATGGATACACATTGTAAATGACTTGTTTCGCATGGAGAGGCTTTTTCTCTAAGACTCTGTAGTGAAAAATGTGACAATTACTGGTCCAAATGAGGTTTTGCACACAAAGAGATATTTATTTTATACTGCTTTACTCCTTTTGGTACAATAGTCTATAATTCGTGCATAACTCTGCTCCTACTGTATGTTTCACACAGATTGGTTGTGAACCCGTTGTGAGGGAGATCTTCCCATGAGAACATGTTGATGATGTATTACCCCAGTGACCTGTATGTTGTATGTTACTTGTTTGTTTTTTTCCTCTGTATTGTCTACACATTAAAAATAAAGTATTAAAAAAAAAAAAAGACTCCAAATGTAAACCCTTTCAAACACGTTCATGATCATTGTAGTCACTGTTTCTGTTGTGCAGCGACATGATGATGGTCACGGTGTTTTGGTTTGTCACCGTGTGTCTCCAGGCTTCCTGATTGGCCCCCCCTTGTGTCTCCCGCTCATCAGCCCCGCCCCTGATTGTTTGCACCTGTGTCTTGTTGTGGAGGGCTTAAAGGCCCCAGTCTCCCGGTGGCAGTCTCAGTGCGCCTCCTCTCCTGCCATGGTCAGGTCTCTGCTAGCAAGACAGGGCTGTTCCTCACAACGAGAGCCATTTCCCTTTGTTCTCATTTTGTCATCTCATCTTGAGATTAGACGGTGGTCATGTTTTGGAAAAATAAAGTATCTTACAAATACTTTACTTTAACTTTACTTTTTAAAAAAGCAGTGTGAAAGAAACACCGTGAAATTGACATTAAAGCAATATTCTGTTCCATTTATAAAGTTGAGAGAAGCATTTGTTTCCATTACAGGTTAATTTCTCACTTTGTTAAGGGAGCCGCAAACTAATGATTGCATTTAAGACTTGACAGAAGAAATCTCAAAAGCATTAACACTCTCAAACATTTATCCGAGACACATTTAGAGTTGTTTACCTGTAAATAATTGAGTGCAGAAATGAAGCAGTTTGTTCTGAGCTGTTCTGACTGAACGATATATCTGGGCACTTCATTGCTGAGTGGGAGAAAATCCCAACTGTCATCAAGTTGTATGATAACCTGACTTTAAAATACCAGCTGTTGGGTCCAGAAAGCAGACATGTATTGCTGACTCGAGGAACATACGGGTAGTAGGGATGGGAATTTGAAAGCAAATGTATATTCGACCCCCCCAAAAAACGGTTAACCGGTTAACCGAAATGTACATATCCTATAAAAAAAAAAAAACGTTTTTTTTTTTACACTTTTTTTTTTGCCCAATTTTTTTTCAATAATTTTTGGAAATACATGTTCAAATAAGTGTAGAAACCAAGTCGAATTTGTCAAATGTATTGAACTGGTGATCACAGTTTGACAGCTATAGGCCTACAGCTTTCATGTGTGGAGGCGATTCACAATCAGGCCAGCTGTAGAGAAGACCCTCTCAGCTGGAACAGAGGTTGCGGGGATAGCAAGGTATAGCATGTATATAAGTTTAATTTGGCATAGTTTGACCTCTACACCGCACTCACTAACCTGGTCTAAATATTTCCACACTCCTTTTTGACGCCATGTCCGGACTATGGCTGGTAAAATATATTGAATACCGGCTAAACTAAATCTCTCCATTCAAAATGTCTATGTACTTTGCCGCCACACACGGTTGCCAAGCAGCGCTTATTGTTGTTTAGGCTGGCCACTCATGTGTCGCGAGTGTTGACGGGGCGGAGGAGCACTCATGAACTGTTAGCGCCGGAACCTCGCAACGGCTGCGGAGCTCATTTGCCTAAGATGAGGTTTGAGTCTGCGTGATCTGCGAGTAGGGAGGGGCAGCAGCCGTATCATTGGCTAGAACTAGCTAGATCTGAAAAAAAAGATTTAAATGAGGACACTTTTTTTTAAGCACTACTGGGAAAGCCTAGTCAGATAATTTCAAGAAATGCATGTTGCTATGGATACTGTAAAAAAGCAAGTCTCAGTTGGAAAAGAAAGCTGTGAGAGATGGAGAGATTAAAGGTAGAGGACAAAGCAGATTCAGAGGACACTTTGTCTTAAGATATTTGCCATCCGTTTCGTTTTAATACATTATTAGAAAATACAGGAAAGGGCGGATTCTACATCCTCATATTTAATGTTGTTTCACATAAAGTTCAAATGAATTTTTAACATATTAAATACAATATAATTCCTCATCTGAAGTCATATATATTATGGATGTACTTCTAACCATATACATAACACTATCTGAGAGCTTCGGAAAACAACCTTCAGTCTATTGAGAAATAACTATTTTCTCATTTCCTTCAAAACAAAGGACATTTTCTGAAGAGCATTTTAAAAAGATGTGACGAACTTTTTGGACACTACGGAACTTTTCAAATGTCTTGAAGTTGGCCGAGTGTTCTCATAATGGATTCCGCACAGCCTCGGGCTACTTTGTATTTAAGAAATCATTGTAGTCACTGTTTCTGTTTCGCACCGACAGAAATGATGAGTTTCATTTTCACGGTGTTTTGTTTTGTCACCGTGTCTCTCCTCCAGGCCTCCTGATCGTCCACCCCTTGTGAGTCTCCCGCTCATCAGCCCCGCCCTGATTGTTTCCACCTGTGTCTTGTTGTGGAGGGCTTAAAGGCCCCAGTCTCCCGGTGGCAGTCTCAGTGCGCCTCCTCTCCTGCCATGGTCAGGTCTCTGCTCTCTTTGCTAGCAAGACAGTGCTGTTCCTCACAACGAGAGCCATTTCCTTTGTTCTCATTGTGTCATCTCATCTTGAGATTAGACGGTGATCATGTTTTGGAAAAATAAAGTATCTTACAAATACTTTACCTCTGTCTCCGGGTCCTACATCCCGAGTGTCTGAGTTCATAACAGACTACGAATACCTTGTTTTGTCATTCAAACAGTTATTGTACACATTTGTTATCCCAACTTTTAATTAAATTTGTATCTGATGGTCCAAAAGAAAACACCGTGAAATTGACATTAAAGCAATATTCTGTTCCATTTAAAAAGTTGAGAGAAGCATTTGTTTCTATTACAGGTTAATTTCTCACTTTGTTAAGGGAGCCGTAAACTAATGATTGCACTTAAGATTTGACAGAAGAAATCTCAAAAGCGTTTAACTGCATTTCATTGCAGAGTGGGAGAAAATCCCAAGTGTCATTAAGTTGTATGATAACCTGACTTTAAAATACCAGCTGTTGGGTCCAGAAAGCAGACATGTATTGCTGACTCGAGGAACATACGGGTAGTAGGGATGGGAATTTGAAAGCAAATGTATATTCGAATATTCGACCCCCCAAAAAACGGTTAACCGGTTAACCGAAATGTACATATCCTATAATTATCCCAATTTTTTTTAATAATTTTTGGAATACATACATGTTCAAATAAGTGTAGAAACCAAGTCGAATTTGTCAAATGTATTGAACTGGTGATCACAGTTTGACAGCTATCGGCCTACAGCTTTCATGTGCGGAGGCGATTCACTTCAGCCCAGCTGTAGAGCAGACCGTCTCAGCTGGAACGGAGGTTGCGGGTATAGCATGTGTGTGTGTATGTATATATATATATATATATATTTAATTTGGCATAGTTTGACCTCTACACCGCACTCACTAACCTGGTCGAATTCCATACTCCTTTTTGACGCCATGTCTGTGTAGGACTCTTCTTGGAGTGTAAATAATTACCGGACTATGACTGGTAAAATATGTTGAATACCAGCTAAACTAAATCTCTCCAGTCAAAATGTCTATGTACTTTTCCGCCACACACGGTTGCCAAGCAGCGCTTATTGTTGTTTAGGCTGGCCACTCATGTGTCGCGAAGTGATGACGGGGGGCGGGGGAGCACGCTCATGAACTGTTAGCGCCGGAACCTCGCAATGGCTGCGGAGCTAATTTGGGCGTAAGATGAGGTTTGAGTCTGCGTGGTCTGCGTGTATGGAGGGGGCAGCAGCCATATCATTTGGCTCGAACTAGCTAGATCTGATGGATTTGGACATAAACGCGAGTGAAGTCTAACGGACACGAGAGAGAGAGATCAGCACCTGCAGCTCTGCCCGCTGTGAGGGCCGGTGAGCGGAGCAAAACACACCTTTTAGATGTCAACTAACACATTTAGCTATGGCACAGTCGTATACATTGAATTATTCAATATGTAATCAACTTAGGCATTCCTCCCAAAAAAAAAAATTATTATTTTTTTTTAATCAAAATTCGATTAACCGTTCCATCCCTAACGGGTAGGAAGCTGATTCAATCTAAGCTCAGCTCGTATGTAGGCAACCATTGTGAGACAGAGCCAGCTGGAGTTGCTGGTGAAAGCAGCGACGTTAATAGTGGCGACGTGGCGTCTATCCGGGCTCTAGTAACGCAAACATGTTGTTTAAGAAGTTTGCACAAGAAGTTAATCGAACTCTACCAGCGACCCTGAACTCAAACGGAGCTCGTGGGAACAGAAAGGGGAATGACGGGACGATCACATCTCAGGTTTATATTATTATTTGTACTTGTTGCGAGAACTTCCAGGAGAAAGCATTGTTTACCGTCGCTGGTTGGGTCATTGCTCGTGGTAGGTCCAGAGGAACGGGGCGGGTACGGAGTGTGGGAGGCTGCGGCATCTCTCTTTCATCCGTCTCTCCTCACCTCCGTCTCACATCCGTCTCTCCTCACCTCCGTCTCACCTCCGTCTCACATCTGTCTCACCTCCGTCTCTCCCGCCCCTCGGGAAGTTTCTAGCCATGTGGTGGCTCAGCTGACATTCTCTATCTTTCTCTCAGATGTACGCTTCATAAGATACTGCTTGTTTTACACGCTTTCACAGCCTGATTAGTAGGAATTGTGTTGAGCAGCAGCCGCAGTGTTTTAGTATTGCCATGTGAGGCTCTCGGGACGGCTGTTGATCAGTCTGTCTGCCTTTTTCGGTCCAAATGGCAGATTTGATCTTGTAAAATTGGCACCCAAGGAATTTAAACTGCAGTAATATAAGCAGCACATCAGTTACATTTTTCAGTAGCCTAGCAACAGTTAACCTCGAAGAAAATCTTGTTGCTTGCTCACGTCTTAATTTGCTGTGAACATCAAGACTTTATTTTAACAGTATTTTGTCAATTGAGCAGCTAAGGTTTTTAGTATCATTTCCCCGTGTCAAACCTCTCTCTGTCTCCGTGTGTGTCACCCTTCCTTCTCCTCTAAATCCGGGACCGAGATTGCTATTGTGATTTGTTTCCATTAGGATCAGGAGCAGGCAGCGCCCTGTTCTCTCCTGATGGCCACTTTGCAGATAGGTGGCCCAGTGCAACAGCGCAATGATGAAGGGCGGGCCCAGAGAATACTAATGAGAGCCACGGCTGACCCTGCTGAATATCAAGGGAGAGACCCGGCCTTTGAACACTCTCCACGGCACGGGGTTTCTCTTGTGTGTGTTACATGGATCCGCATGCTTCACGTTGTACTTCCTGCACAATGAGACACTGGCTTTTCTTTACTCGGCGTAATGGACTTTGGGAACAGCGCTTGATGTCTGCAGGGAACACAAGATGTATTGAGTTTTCTTAAGCAGATTTCTTGTTGGAATTTTCTACTGTGCACAGTCGATATTG
Organism: Pseudochaenichthys georgianus; assembly: GCF_902827115.2. Taxonomy (NCBI): domain Eukaryota; kingdom Metazoa; phylum Chordata; class Actinopteri; order Perciformes; family Channichthyidae; genus Pseudochaenichthys; species Pseudochaenichthys georgianus. Next base: position 45,546,023 of record NC_047512.1, read on the forward strand.
AAGGTCATCGTTACGACAACAAAAGCCAATATTGTTGGAGTGATGGGATATGTCGACGTCACACCTTTTAGTGACCAAACGCTGCAATGGGAATGGCTTGACATTAAGGGGATTCTTAATCGAACCTCGAGGAGACATTTTACAAGTAGCAGCTTCACTTACTATTACAATTTGAAAGATATACAAGGTCACCTTCACTAGAAGGGGTTCAATGCAGGGCTGCCCCAGGCCAACTTGTGGTCCCATGCAAAATGATGGGATGGGATGGGGGGGGGTGTGCTAGTGGAGCACGCTTGGGAACTGTACGCGCCGGAGCCTCGCAGCGGGGACACTGCGCGCCGCATTTGCGCATACGATGAGGCATCCTCCGCAAGGTCACGCAGACGGCGTGATCTGCGTGTTGGAGGGGCGGCCCTGATGCCTTGAGGGGCTGATAAGTTGACAGCCATGCAGGTTTCTTTATCCAAGTGCCCAAGACATACATCTGATGATCCACGAACTGAATCTATCAAGATCAATAATGTAATGGCAATGTATGGTTCCAATACCGTTTGCCAGTGTCACACGGGTAGATGTTGAGAAGGGCTGAACGATTAATCGATTTTAAATCGAAATCGCGATTCGAGATGATGCGATTATGAAATCACAAAGCCTGCGGTTTTTTAAAACCTTTTTTGAAAAAAAATGTTTACAAGTATCCTTGAAAGTGCCTGCCCTTTCCAAATGGCTTCCAATGGAGCTTCAGATGGTTTGGTGAAACAAACCATCTGAGTCAGGTTAGAGATGCTCCATCACGTGTTTCTGTTACAGGGTGAATCTTAAACTGAAGCTCAACTTTAAAGCAACCCAACGGAAGTTTCATGTAAGTTTAGTTCTTTCACTCGTAGTAGCTCGGGCTGGGGGTGCTAGAGACAGGAGTATGTTACGACCTTCCTAGCCACAGTTATGGCCGCATTTTACAATAAATATCGCAAATCGCAATCGCAATATTTGTCAGAAAAATCGCAATTAGATTTTTTTTTTTTTTTTCCCCCAAAATCGTGCAGCCCTAGTTGAGAGTGATCGTACGCAGACACGTGCAGTTCGGTTTCAGGTTCAAACGGCACATGATGCTGGTGTAGCAGGTTGGCAATGCCAGATGTTAAGTAACAAAAGTGATTTAACTGTTGAGCTGAAGCGGTTTCTCCCCGCACACATCACGACACAGTTTCTGTACACAATGGGTTTAAAGCAGCGTGTTCTATTTGACAGCCTGGTGCAGAGTTTAAAAAGAGGCTTGTTCAGGTACCTTCCTCCACACGCTTTACCAAGGGTTAAATGAGAAACAACCATGTTCAACGTGATCTCAACAAGTCATATGCATACACTGTAAAACATTTTTTTTATTTTCACAGTAAAAGACTGGCAGCTGTGGTTGCCAGAACTTTACCGTAAAAAATACAGTAGAACTTTATGAAAAAGGATATCAGTACTGCTGACTATACGGTTAATGTTTGAGTTTTATTCCATTTAACCATATAAATACAGGTTTTTACCACTGAAAGAAACACCTTTTTGCCATAAAATTAACATGAAAATACTGTGTGAAGACCGTCTAAATAAAGTTTTTGCCATTAAATTAGACTGTTTCCCTGTGCAGCTAACAGTCTGTAATATGCCGTACAAATAAAGGTTGTGCCATGACAAATGACAGTGGTTCCCTGTACAATAACAGTCTAATAAAAAATACTACTTTTCCCCATATACATTCCCTTAAAATGTCGTACAAGGAAATGCTGTGACATTTGACAGTGCTTTACTGTAAAATAATCAGTTTGCAAAATACTACTTTTTCCTATATAAATTCCCTTACAAAAAAGGTTTTGCCATGAAATATGGTTTTATTGTGAAATTAACAGTATAATGTAATGATTTCACTTCTAATACGTACAATCCTCTCTTCGTCCATAGTCAGACAGAAGTCCATTAAAAAGATCAGCAAGCAGTCAAGGGGTTTCCAATGTGTTGCCCTCCTGTAGCTGTTGAGGCAAGGGAGCAGCATGTGGACATCGAGGGTCCCGCCAGGGTGGGTGGGATGGATCGGGAACCTAGCATCAGGGAGAGGGAGGGCAGAGAGAAAAATCACAGGATCAAAAGTCGTTTCATTTACACTTAAGTCGTGGTGGGATTATTATACTGCAAAACCTTTAGATCTCAATATTTTTATAATGGTGGACTGTAACAATACACAGCACATCTTAGTATACTGATTTCTGCTTTTCACAAAAACGACTACCTCGATGACTAAGAGTTCCAAATTCCTAGAACTATCAAGTTTGCCTGAACTTGATGGCAGCACAACACTATTGACCTCACTCAGTAAAGCTGAACATGTGCTGTGACTTTACAAACTATACCAGACACTTCTCCAAGGAAAAGTTTGGAATCTGCAAGTGTTCGCCAACTGGCACCTTGGTGCTGAAGAGTGCCAGGGGCAGCATCTCGCCGGTCAGGTACCATAGGTGCCGCTCCAGTGCCTTGATCGCTGATGCTGCGATGCCCTCCTCAACAGACTTGTACGCGTACAGGTGGTGGTAGAGTGTGATGTAATTCCATGCGGCATCTACGGCCGTGTCGCAGGTCAGCCACCACGTTGCGTAGATAATAATAATAATAATAATTCCTTACATTTATTATAGCGCTTTTCAATGACTCAAAGCGCTTTACATATACACACATTACACATATATCATACATGCAATGGTCAGAAACTTGATCTGATGATCGGATGCACAGACCACTGCACCACCCGTCCCTGTGCGAAATGACGTTGGCAAACGCCCGAATCTTCAGCAGATTTTTATATTCTATATTTCTATCACAGACCTTCTACTTTCCCCCTATGTACTCTTAATATTTTTTTAATCAAATATAACACATAAAAACAATTAAATAACGTGCTTTAACCACTAGGCGGTGCACACAAGGTACACACAGACACAATGACTTTGTATAATTAGTGTAGGACACTTACGTATGTACAACATCTGATGTGTAGTTTTATTCATGTTTTACATAATTGTACAGGATATTGCTATATTATTTCACATATTGTAGTTCTACACATGTATATCTGATTTGTAAAACATCACAGACAGAAAGGCATATCCGTCATTCAATGGTAAGCTATTGAAATTGTGATTCCATAGATGTGTCTCCCATCGCCCAATTCCCCTGACTATTCCCTCAACTCAGTATTTACATTCCTATATTCAAAGAAATCAGTAATATCTTTAAAAACTACAAGTCCCTTTCTATCAGCTGTGCACCGTTATGGTGTAAATACAGACTATCTACCGATTAGTGTTGATACTGCAAGGAGACGTATTGTGTGAAGAGAAATTGAAGATGTTGTTTAATTGCGGATATATTTATGATCCACGTCACGTATTCAGTGCTGCGTTTCGGTTCAAGTCCGGTTAAAACCGGAACGTCGGGAACCGGTACTTGGACTTGCAAAAAACTAGCACTTACGTATATTCTCCTTTTTGTTCTAAACCATCTAAAACCTTCCATAGATCGAGAAATGTGCGCTGAGAAAAGACGAAAAACATCGTGTCGGCTTCTGATATGGCGGCCATTACTGAACTCACGAGGTCTCGCAACTGCTCGCGAGATCTGTGTGACGTCAAGGGAAGCTAGCGATGTGATTGGCTTAGACATAGTGGACAGCGTGGGCTGCTGGTCGCCATATTGGATATTTGGTAGTGTAGCTAACTCCTTTGTTTGGTCTATGGTGTCACGGCCAGGTCACGTAAACACAATGCCGCGGGTCTCTAAATCCAGTAAGGTGTGGGACCAGTGTAACCTGTGCGGGAACGTGATCAAGTGCGCTCAGGAACATCGAACATAGCGAGGCACTTGAGGAGAAACCACAAAATAGAAACTACTCCACATGCGGCCTCAGGCCACATTGGCGGCGATGTTTGGCGACCAAAATAACAACGATCGAGGTGAACTGTTTTCAGTTCAGGAAATAGGCTTGTAAAAAATTGGCATTCTTAGCATTATAGCAAGATATACTAGTAGTAGCATCGGTCCGACTGGCCGACTAGGGCGTTTATTCAGCGTCATCTTTGAGACATGTAGACACAAGTTGGAAGGGAGCGCAATAAACCTGACGAGTTTGAATTTGAGTTGATTTTCAATTGATAATTAGCTCACAATATGTTCACTTTAGTTACTCACACAACTTGACACAAGCCATGGGTTCAGGTCCGGACCTGAACCTGAACCTCTGGACTTGAGTCCGGACCTGAACCTGAATGTGAGTCCAGCTCACTAGCTCTGAGTGTTAGCGAGGCTTGCTAATGTAAACAAAGACGAGCTTACGTCCAAAACACGTCAGGCATTGTTTCTGATGGCAACTCTCTGTGGGTCCGCCGCAGATTTGACGCCATATCGGCAGCAAATCTGTACCCGCTCGTTGTACCCCAGTTTTCAAAATATTTGGGTACGGAGGAAAAGAGTAAGGGTTTTATTTCTGACGCTGCGTGAGTTCCCCGACGCACCGGGGACATCACAAAGTGCATTTTGCATGATAGGTCCCCTTTAAATTGCTAAGAGCCTTACCTTTAAATGATGTTGGGGTTAAAGGCTGCCTTGTGTTGGGGCACTCCTTCCCTTTGAGGGTCCTTTCAACTAATGCCGCCAACTCCTTTTAGAAATAAAGAGTCCCTGGTGTTGTTCTGTATTTTGGACCATACCTCTCGACGCCCTGGAACCAGGCTTTCCGTTAGCCGTACCGGTTTTTAGCTGGTAACATTTATTAAAAACCGGTAAATTCAAAACCTGCTGGTCAAAATGGCCGGTAATAATTAGGGAGGCTCCGATCGATCGGTCGCCGGTCATTATCCGCCGATATCCACTCTTAATAGTTTGATCGGTGCTCTCTATAAAGGCCGATCAGGAGAGCTGGGTCTGATCGATATGGACAGAAACGTGAGTGACGTATAACCGGACGCGAGAGAGAGATCAGATCAGCTGCTGCATAATCACCTGAAGCCCCGCCCACTGTTTAGCACTGACGAGAGAGAGAGAGAGAGAGAATCCGTTTCTCCCGTGTTGTTGTTCAAAGTTAATTTAAACACTTGAATAATGTACTTCATCTACAAGTAGTTTCTTTGAATGTAATAATTATGTTGTTTGTGGAATCATTTATTGAAAAATGTATCTGAATTTTTCGATCTGTTACGATTAAATAAAATGTAGCCCTGTTTTGACTCGTGATTTATATGTGTACACATAACTTAAATTATTCAATACATCCTTTGTAAAAATTACATGTTTAATATAAATGATTTGCTGTGGCCAATTGTTTTCATTGCATTTAATAATAATACATTTTATTTCTATAGCGCTTTTCTTGAACCCAAAGACGCTTTACATTTGGGAGGGAGGGTAGACGAACAAAACAAATTAACAAAACAGAAAAGCAGTCAGGAGGAAGTTGGTTGGGGGGGGGCTTATTGACAGACCCCTAACTCTCTGATCCCACCCAGTGAATGCAGACTTGCAGAACCACGCTACACAAAGCAGATAGCAACACCTCTACAAACTTAAGCATAGACATTTAAAAGAGGGGGCTACTGTATCGACATTTTAAAATTGTATTTAAAGAAAAGGCCCTGACAAAACAGCAGGGCTCTGTTTCAGTATTAACTACAGAGAGAAAGACAGCAGACATCAAATCTCTGCTGAGCCTGAGGATAATCATAAATAAATAACAAAGTGAAAATAAATATATTGCAGTGCTCAAAACAGCAGCATCCAACCGTCTCTAATCCTTGGATAGTACCTGTCACTGCATGCACGGAGCAGCTGTAGCACGACCAGATCATATATCATTCTGTCTTGTATTACTCGACAACAAGAAACGGCTCGTTCGCGGGCGACACCTCACTAATCAGCATATCCGGTCATAGTCCAGTGATTACCTGCCAACGGAAACTCTGCTACACAATTCTTCTTATTATTATTATTATTGAAACATGAGCGGTAAGTTCAAATGTGTCCGGTAAAATAAATTCTGTCCGGACATTGACCTGCGAGAAAAAATCCTAGCGGAAACCCTGAACCTCTCCTCCTAAGTGAATCTAACAAACATCCTAAACATAAATAATGATACAATTTTTTTAGTATTAGATAGACCCTCCAGAAAAACGTGATTATGCGATCGCAGAATTTACCGTATAATCAGCAAAAAAAACCTAACACCAAGATGAAAAAATCTAATCCATCTCATTTACCGACGAACATCTCTGCTAAAGACCGGGCAAAGCAGTTCCCCGATGTCTCACACGAAAGTGGGGGGAAACTATTCTGCACCCCGTGCAACTGTGTTGGAGCATAAGAGAACATCCACGGTGACGACCCACTTTGATTCATTCAAACATTCGAAAATGCTTTCTGCTGCTGCGGACAAGAAAGCCAAACAACTCACGTTCACCGAGGCATCGTGTGTGTGTGTGTGTGTGTGTGTGTGTGTGTGTGTGTGTGTGTGTGTGTGTGTGTGTGTGTGTGTGTGTGTGTGTGTGTGTGTGTGTGTGTGTGTGTGTGTGAGAGAGATTAAAATAGCCCAATTGCTTTTACAATAAATAAACATTGAATGTGTTTTATTGAATAGTAAAGGGGGTTTAACGTTAGTGGCAGGTTGTGTGTGAGAGAGAATAAATAAGACATCCCAATATTTATTTGTTCCGCATATTTAGCATATTTCACAACTTCCCGCAATAAATCACATAAAACGCATGTTTGACCGCATAATGAAGGATGTTTGCCCGCGTTTTTTCTGGAGGGTCTATTCAATGTGTACAATGTGGAGGACACTTTTTTAAGCACTACTGGGAAAGCCTGGTCAGATAATTTCAAGAAATGCATGTTGCTATGGATACTGTAAAAAAGCAAGTCTCAGTTGGAAAAGAAAGCTGTGAGAGATGGAGAGATTAAAGGTAGAGGACAAAGCAGATTCAGAGGACACTTTGTCTTATGATATATGCCATCCGTTTCGTTTTAATACATTATTAGAAAATACAGGAAAGGGGGGATTCTACATCCTCATATTTAATGTTGTTTCACATAACGTTCAAATGCATTTTAAACATATTAAACACAATATAATTCCTCATCTGAAGTCATATATATTATGGATGTACCTCTAACCATATACATAACACTATCTGAGAGCTTCGGAAAACAACCTTCAGAATATTGAGAAATAACTATTTTCTCATTTCCTTCAAAACAAAGGACATTTTCTGAAGAGCATTTTAAAAAGATGTGAAGAACCTTTTGGACACTAAGGAACTTTTCAAATGTCTTGAAGTTGGCCGAGTGTTCTCATAATGGATGCCGCACAGCCTCGGGCTACTTTGTATTTAAGAAAGAGAGATGGACAACGCGGATACAGAGTAGACGGTGCTTTTTACAATACAGTGAGCGTCGCTGCCTGACTGGCCGAGGCGCGGTGAGACGCTATCTGGAGACTTAGACATCTCCAGTTAAATGTGCAAAGGACTCCAAATCAAATACGATCCACCACCACCAGCTCTGGCCTTTGGAGAGAATTCTCATGGAAGAATATTATTCGATTTTTTTCTAACTCCAAGAATAAAATACCATCAGAATGACAGACCAGAATCTGGACACTGCTGGAGGCAGTGTAGTAATATAATAGCTGATCATTTCCACGTATTCTGGAACTGTCCAGTGATCAAACCCTATTGGCTATCTATAATAACGGAAATAAATTAAATTCTTGGCTTTGAAATTCCAAACCGTTTTGAGGGGATTTATTTAGCTAATATACCCGTGGAATTTAGTGTTCGGGACAAGTATCTTCTTAACATATTACTGACAGCCAGCAAAAAGGCAATCACCAAAAAATGGCTTGTGAAATTCCACCAACAAAGGGAGAATGGATACACATTGTAAATGACTTGTTTCGCATGGAGAGGCTTTTTCTCTAAGACTCTGTAGTGAAAAATGTGACAATTACTGGTCCAAATGAGGTTTTGCACACAAAGAGATATTTATTTTATACTGCTTTACTCCTTTTGGTACAATAGTCTATAATTCGTGCATAACTCTGCTCCTACTGTATGTTTCACACAGATTGGTTGTGAACCCGTTGTGAGGGAGATCTTCCCATGAGAACATGTTGATGATGTATTACCCCAGTGACCTGTATGTTGTATGTTACTTGTTTGTTTTTTTCCTCTGTATTGTCTACACATTAAAAATAAAGTATTAAAAAAAAAAAAGACTCCAAATGTAAACCCTTTCAAACACGTTCATGATCATTGTAGTCACTGTTTCTGTTGTGCAGCGACATGATGATGGTCACGGTGTTTTGGTTTGTCACCGTGTGTCTCCAGGCTTCCTGATTGGCCCCCCCTTGTGTCTCCCGCTCATCAGCCCCGCCCCTGATTGTTTGCACCTGTGTCTTGTTGTGGAGGGCTTAAAGGCCCCAGTCTCCCGGTGGCAGTCTCAGTGCGCCTCCTCTCCTGCCATGGTCAGGTCTCTGCTCTCTTTGCTAGCAAGACAGGGCTGTTCCTCACAACGAGAGCCATTTCCCTTTGTTCTCATTTTGTCATCTCATCTTGAGATTAGACGGTGGTCATGTTTTGGAAAAATAAAGTATCTTACAAATACTTTACTTTAACTTTACTTTTTAAAAAAGCAGTGTGAAAGAAACACCGTGAAATTGACATTAAAGCAATATTCTGTTCCATTTATAAAGTTGAGAGAAGCATTTGTTTCCATTACAGGTTAATTTCTCACTTTGTTAAGGGAGCCGCAAACTAATGATTGCATTTAAGACTTGACAGAAGAAATCTCAAAAGCATTAACACTCTCAAACATTTATCCGAGACACATTTAGAGTTGTTTACCTGTAAATAATTGAGTGCAGAAATGAAGCAGTTTGTTCTGAGCTGTTCTGACTGAACGATATATCTGGGCACTTCATTGCTGAGTGGGAGAAAATCCCAACTGTCATCAAGTTGTATGATAACCTGACTTTAAAATACCAGCTGTTGGGTCCAGAAAGCAGACATGTATTGCTGACTCGAGGAACATACGGGTAGTAGGGATGGGAATTTGAAAGCAAATGTATATTCGACCCCCCCAAAAAACGGTTAACCGGTTAACCGAAATGTACATATCCTATAAAAAAAAAAAAACGTTTTTTTTTTTACACTTTTTTTTTTGCCTAATTTTTTTTCAATAATTTTTGGAAATACATGTTCAAATAAGTGTAGAAACCAAGTCGAATTTGTCAAATGTATTGAACTGGTGATCACAGTTTGACAGCTATAGGCCTACAGCTTTCATGTGTGGAGGCGATTCACAATCAGGCCAGCTGTAGAGAAGACCCTCTCAGCTGGAACAGAGGTTGCGGGGATAGCAAGGTATAGCATGTATATAAGTTTAATTTGGCATAGTTTGACCTCTACACCGCACTCACTAACCTGGTCTAAATATTTCCACACTCCTTTTTGACGCCATGTCCGGACTATGGCTGGTAAAATATATTGAATACCGGCTAAACTAAATCTCTCCATTCAAAATGTCTATGTACTTTGCCGCCACACACGGTTGCCAAGCAGCGCTTATTGTTGTTTAGGCTGGCCACTCATGTGTCGCGAGTGTTGACGGGGCGGAGGAGCACTCATGAACTGTTAGCGCCGGAACCTCGCAACGGCTGCGGAGCTCATTTGCCTAAGATGAGGTTTGAGTCTGCGTGATCTGCGAGTAGGGAGGGGCAGCAGCCGTATCATTGGCTAGAACTAGCTAGATCTGAAAAAAAAGATTTAAATGAGGACACTTTTTTTTAAGCACTACTGGGAAAGCCTAGTCAGATAATTTCAAGAAATGCATGTTGCTATGGATACTGTAAAAAAGCAAGTCTCAGTTGGAAAAGAAAGCTGTGAGAGATGGAGAGATTAAAGGTAGAGGACAAAGCAGATTCAGAGGACACTTTGTCTTAAGATATTTGCCATCCGTTTCGTTTTAATACATTATTAGAAAATACAGGAAAGGGCGGATTCTACATCCTCATATTTAATGTTGTTTCACATAAAGTTCAAATGAATTTTTAACATATTAAATACAATATAATTCCTCATCTGAAGTCATATATATTATGGATGTACTTCTAACCATATACATAACACTATCTGAGAGCTTCGGAAAACAACCTTCAGTCTATTGAGAAATAACTATTTTCTCATTTCCTTCAAAACAAAGGACATTTTCTGAAGAGCATTTTAAAAAGATGTGACGAACTTTTTGGACACTACGGAACTTTTCAAATGTCTTGAAGTTGGCCGAGTGTTCTCATAATGGATTCCGCACAGCCTCGGGCTACTTTGTATTTAAGAAATCATTGTAGTCACTGTTTCTGTTTCGCACCGACAGAAATGATGAGTTTCATTTTCACGGTGTTTTGTTTTGTCACCGTGTCTCTCCTCCAGGCCTCCTGATCGTCCACCCCTTGTGAGTCTCCCGCTCATCAGCCCCGCCCCTGATTGTTTCCACCTGTGTCTTGTTGTGGAGGGCTTAAAGGCCCCAGTCTCCCGGTGGCAGTCTCAGTGCGCCTCCTCTCCTGCCATGGTCAGGTCTCTGCTCTCTTTGCTAGCAAGACAGTGCTGTTCCTCACAACGAGAGCCATTTCCTTTGTTCTCATTGTGTCATCTCATCTTGAGATTAGACGGTGATCATGTTTTGGAAAAATAAAGTATCTTACAAATACTTTACCTCTGTCTCCCGGGTCCTACATCCCGAGTGTCTGAGTTCATAACAGACTACGAATACCTTGTTTTGTCATTCAAACAGTTATTGTACACATTTGTTATCCCAACTTTTAATTAAATTTGTATCTGATGGTCCAAAAGAAACACCGTGAAATTGACATTAAAGCAATATTCTGTTCCATTTAAAAAGTTGAGAGAAGCATTTGTTTCTATTACAGGTTAATTTCTCACTTTGTTAAGGGAGCCGTAAACTAATGATTGCACTTAAGATTTGACAGAAGAAATCTCAAAAGCGTTTCACTGCATTTCATTGCAGAGTGGGAGAAAATCCCAAGTGTCATTAAGTTGTATGATAACCTGACTTTAAAATACCAGCTGTTGGGTCCAGAAAGCAGACATGTATTGCTGACTCGAGGAACATACGGGTAGTAGGGATGGGAATTTGAAAGCAAATGTATATTCGAATATTCGACCCCCCAAAAAATGGTTAACCGGTTAACCGAAATGTACATATCCTATAATTATCCCAATTTTTTTTCAATAATTTTTGGAAATACATACGTGTAGAAACCAAGTCGAATTTGTCAAATGTATTGAACTGGTGATCACAGTTTGACAGCTATCGGCCTACAGCTTTCATGTGCGGAGGCGATTCACTTCAGCCCAGCTGTAGAGCAGACCGTCTCAGCTGGAACGGAGGTTGCGGGTATAGCATGTGTGTGTATATATATATATATATATATATATATATATATGTTTAATTTGGCATAGTTTGACCTCTACACCGCACTCACTAACCTGGTCGAATTCCATACTCCTTTTTGACGCCATGTCTGTGTAGGACTCTTCTTGGAGTGTAAATAATTACCGGACTATGACTGGTAAAATATGTTGAATACCAGCTAAACTAAATCTCTCCAGTCAAAATGTCTATGTACTTTTCCGCCACACACGATTGCCAAGCAGCGCTTATTGTTGTTTAGGCTGGCCACTCATGTGTCGCGAGTGTTGACGGGGGGCGGGGGAGCACGCTCATGAACTGTTAGCGCCGGAACCTCGCAATGGCTGCGGAGCTAATTTGGGCGTAAGATGAGGTTTGAGTCTGCGTAGTCTGCGTGTAGGGAGGGGCAGCAGCCGTATCTTTAGCTAGAACTAGCTAGATCTGATGGATTTGGACATAAACGCGAGTGAAGTCTAACCGGACACGAGAGAGAGAGATCAGCACCTGCAGCTCTGCCCGCTGTGAGGGGCCGGTGAGCGGAGCAAAACACACCTTTAGATGTCAACTAACACATTTAGCTATGGCACAGTCGTATACATTGAATTATTCAATATGTAATCAACTTAGGCATTCCTCCCAAAAAAAAAAAATTATTTTTTTTTTTTAATCAAAAATATTCGATTAATCGTTCCCATCCCTAACGGGTAGGAAGCTGATTCAATCTAAGCTCAGCTCGTATGTAGGCAACCATTGTGAGACAGAGCCCAGCTGGAGTTGCTGGTGAAAGCAGCGACGTTAATAGTGCGACGTGGCGTCTATCGGGCTCTAGTAACGCAAACATGTGTTTAAGAAGTTTGCACAAGAAGTTAATCGAACTCTACCAGCGACCCTGAACTCAAACGGAGCTCGTGGGAACAGAAAGGGGAATGACGGGACGATCACCTCTCAGGGTTTATATTATTATTTGTACTTGTTGCGAGAACTTCCAGGAGAAAGCATTGTTTACCGTCGATGGTTGGGTCATTGCTCGTGGTAGGTCCAGAGGAACGGGGCGGTAGAGTGTGGGAGGCTGCGGCATCTCTCTTTCATCCGTCTCTCCTCACCTCCGTCTCACATCCGTCTCTCCTCACCTCCGTCTCACCTCCGTCTCACATCTGTCTCACCTCCGTCTCTCCCGCCCCTCGGGAAGTTTCTAGCCATGTGGTGGCTCAGCTGACATTCTCTATCTTTCTTCTCAGATGTACGCTTCATAAGATACTGCTTGTTTTACACGCTTTCACAGCCTGATTAGTAGGAATTGTGTTGAGCAGCAGCCGCAGTGTTTTAGTATTGCCATGTGAGGCTCTCGGGACGGCTGTTGATCAGTCTGTCTGCCTTTTTCGGTCCAAATGGCAGATTTGATCTTGTAAAATTGGCACCCAAGGAATTTAAACTGCAGTAATATAAGCAGCACATCAGTTACATTTTTCAGTAGCCTAGCAACAGTTAACCTCGAAGAAAATCTTGTTGCTTGCTCACGTCTTAATTTGCTGTGGAACATCAAGACTTTATTTTAACAGTATTTTGTCAATTGAGCAGCTAAGGTTTTTAGTATCATTTCCCCGTGTCAAACCTCTCTCTGTCTCCGTGTGTGTCACCCTTCCTTCTCCTCTAATCTCCGGGACCGAGATTGCTATTGTGATTTGTTTCCATTAGGATCAGGAGCAGGCAGCGCCCTGTTCTCTCCTGATGGCCACTTTGCAGATAGGTGGCCCAGTGCAACAGCGCAATGATGAAGGGCGGGCCCAGAGAATACTAATGAGAGCCACGGCTGACCCTGCTGAATATCAAGGGAGAGACCCGGCCTTTGAACACTCTCCACGGCACGGGGTTTCTCTTGTGTGTGTTTACATGGATCCGCATGCTTCACGTTGTACTTCCTGCACAATGAGACACTGGCTTTTCTTTACTCGGCGTAATGGACTTTGGGAACAGCGCTTGATGTCTGCAGGGAACACAAGATGTATTGAGTTTTTCTTAAGCAGATTTCTTGTTGGAATTTTCTACTGTGCACAGTCGATATTGAAGGTCATCGTTACGACAACAAAAGCCAATATTGTTGGAGTGATGGGATATGTCGACGTCACACCTTTTAGTGACCAAACGCTGCAATGGGAATGGCTTGACATTAAGGGGATTCTTAATCGAACCTCGAGGAGACATTTTACAAGTAGCAGCTTCACTTACTATTACAATTTGAAAGATATACAAGGTCACCTTCACTAGAAGGGGTTCAATGCAGGGCTGCCCCAGGCCAACTTGTGGTCCCATGCAAAATGATGGGATGGGATGGGGGGGGGGTGTGCTAGTGGAGCACGCTCGGGAACTGTACGCGCCGGAGCCTCGCAGCGGGGACACTGCGCGCCGCATTTGCGCATACGATGAGGCATCCTCCGCAAGGTCACGCAGACGGCGTGATCTGCGTGTTGGAGGGGCGGCCCTGATGCCTTGAGGGGCTGATAAGTTGACAGCCATGCAGGTTTCTTTATCCAAGTGCCCAAGACATACATCTGATGATCCACGAACTGAATCTATCAAGATCAATAATGTAATGGCAATGTATGGTTCCAATACCGTTTGCCAGTGTCACACGGGTAGATGTTGAGAAGGGCTGAACGATTAATCGATTTTAAATCGAAATCGCGATTCGAGATGATGCGATTATGAAATCACAAAGCCTGCGGTTTTTTAAAACCTTTTTTGAAAAAAAATGTTTACAAGTATCCTTGAAAGTGCCTGCCCTTTCCAAATGGCTTCCAATGGAGCTTCAGATGGTTTGGTGAAACAAACCATCTGAGTCAGGTTAGAGATGCTCCATCACGTGTTTCTGTTACAGGGTGAATCTTAAACTGAAGCTCAACTTTAAAGCAACCCAACGGAAGTTTCATGTAAGTTTAGTTCTTTCACTCGTAGCTCGGGCTGCGGGGTGCTAGAGACAGGAGTATGTTACGACCTTCCTAGCCACAGTTATGGCCGCATTTTACAATAAATATCGCAAATCGCAATCGCAATATTTGTCAGAAAAATCGCAATTAGATTTTTTTTTTTTTTTTTCCCCCAAAATCGTGCAGCCCTAGTTGAGAGTGATCGTACGCAGACACGTGCAGTTCGGTTTCAGGTTCAAACGGCACATGATGCTGGTGTAGCAGGTTGGCAATGCCAGATGTTAAGTAACAAAAGTGATTTAACTGTTGAGCTGAAGCGGTTTCTCCCCGCACACATCACGACACAGTTTCTGTACACAATGGGTTTAAAGCAGCGTGTTCTATTTGACAGCCTGGTGCAGAGTTTAAAAAGAGGCTTGTTCAGGTACCTTCCTCCACACGCTTTACCAAGGGTTAAATGAGAAACAACCATGTTCAACGTGATCTCAACAAGTCATATGCATACACTGTAAAACATTTTTTTTATTTTCACAGTAAAAAACTGGCAGCTGTGGTTGCCAGAACTTTACCGTAAAAAATACAGTAGAACTTTATGAAAAAGGATATCAGTACTGCTGACTATACGGTTAATGTTTGAGTTTTATTCCATTTAACCATATAAATACAGGTTTTTACCACTGAAAGAAACACCTTTTTGCCATAAAATTAACATGAAAATACTGTGTGAAGACCGTCTAAATAAAGTTTTTGCCATTAAATTAGACTGTTTCCCTGTGCAGCTAACAGTCTGTAATATGCCGTACAAATAAAGGTTGTGCCATGACAAATGACAGTGGTTCCCTGTACAATAACAGTCTAATAAAAAATACTACTTTTCCCCATATACATTCCCTTAAAATGTCGTACAAGGAAATGCTGTGCTGTGACATTTGACAGTGCTTTACTGTAAAATAATCAGTTTGCAAAATACTACTTTTTCCTATATAAATTCCCTTACAAAAAAGGTTTTGCCATGAAATATGGTTTTATTGTGAAATTAACAGTATAATGTAATGATTTCACTTCTAATACGTACAATCCTCTCTTCGTCCATAGTCAGACAGAAGTCCATTAAAAAGATCAGCAAGCAGTCAAGGGGTTTCCAATGTGTTGCCCTCCTGTAGCTGTTGAGGCAAGGGAGCAGCATGTGGACATCGAGGGTCCCGCCAGGGTGGGTGGGATGGATCGGGAACCTAGCATCAGGGAGAGGGCAGAGAGAAAAATCACAGGATCAAAAGTCGTTTCATTTACACTTAAGTCGTGGTGGGATATATTATACTGCAAAACCTTTAGATCTCAATATTTTTATAATGGTGGACTGTAACAATACACAGCACATCTTAGTATACTGATTTCTGCTTTTCACAAAAACGACTACCTCGATGACTAAGAGTTCCAAATTCCTAGAACTATCAAGTTTGCCTGAACTTGATGGCAGCACAACACTATTGACCTCACTCAGTAAAGCTGAACATGTGCTGTGACTTTACAAACTATACCAGACACTTCTCCAAGGAAAAGTTTGGAATCTGCAAGTGTTCGCCAACTGGCACCTTGGTGCTGAAGAGTGCCAGGGGCAGCATCTCGCCGGTCAGGTACCATAGGTGCCGCTCCAGTGCCTTGATCGCTGATGCTGCGATGCCCTCCTCAACAGACTTGTACGCGTACAGGTGGTGGTAGAGTGTGATGTAATTCCATGCGGCATCTACGGCCGTGTCGCAGGTCAGCCACCACGTTGCGTAGATAATAATAATAATAATAATTCCTTACATTTATTATAGCGCTTTTCAATGACTCAAAGCGCTTTACATATACACACATTACACATATATCATACATGCAATGGTCAGAAACTTGATCTGATGATCGGATGCACAGACCACTGCACCACCCGTCCCTGTGCGAAATGACGTTGGCAAACGCCCGAATCTTCAGCACCTGTGCCACGTAGTGATGGTTCCCTGAGGAAGCAACGCAATGTGCTGCAAGGCCAGCTTGAGCGTGTAGAGCAGCTTGGCCATCCACCGCGCCTTGTGCAGTGCTCCCGGCCGTTGGAAGGTAACTGGAGTGTGTGCTGCACTGTCTGCACCCAGATACACAAGACACGGCTGCACGAACTCACGGTAGTCACCTCGCTTGTAGTCGAGCACTCCTGCAGTGCACGCAACTTGCCCAGGACCGGTGGTTCGGCCTCATCAGGAATGAATCGGGACAATTGGCCGCTGTCCTTATGTGGCACCTGGTCCCAGTTGTCCCGGAGCCGTGTAAACAATGTAACCTGGCGAGCCTGACGTCTTCACCTTGAGGTCAGTGAACATGTGGCTGGGGAGCACCTCGCCGATGTGGTGCCGGCACCCGGACCAGAGCAGTGGTCGACCCAGTGAGAGTTGGATGGCGTGAGATGGCCAGTGGTTCAGGCGGTGGTGTCAAATGCCATGTTAACAACCTGATCGGTGCAGTGTCAGCCGGGCGATGATCATTCCGCATGGCTCGTCAGTTCCCTTCATATAGGAGTTTGAGCCGCTCAGCATCTCCGACCACCACTATGACGCTCCTCCAACTGGCGCACATTGGTGAGCATCGGCGTCAACTCGATCAGGCCGCGGGTGAAGGCAGCCTGCTGCATTGGTGTGATCTTCAACCGTGTAGCCAGTGACACAAGACTCGGCCGGCTGAGAATGAAGGCGCCAGTCTTCTTGCGCTTGCGGTGGGTGTGTTCTCCGCCGGTGGAGCAGCTGTTTCATCTTCTTGAAACCAAACATTGAAGCCCAAAGTGAAGGCACGAGAGAACGACATAACAAAGTAACCCCTTTATCAATAATGCCAGAGTACTGTATGTTAAAGTAGCATGCTTACACCATTAAGTGAAGTGCTTTTATTTGTTCCCACACTCTTAAAACCACTTTGGGTTTTGTTCTGTGTGAACACGTGCTTTGAGATTACTTGATTGAGTGAACGTTGTCCCACACTCTTCACACCACTATGGTTTTTCTCCCGTGTGAATATGTTGATGTGATTTGAGAGAACTTGTGTTGGAGCAAGGTGTGGTCTGAAACCCACCTCGGCTCCGCGATGAGCTGGTCAGATTATAAAAGAAAGGAATTCAAAGCACCAGATACAGGGTTAAACAATCATCTGTTTTAATGATAAAAGGATACAATACACTTTACAGGGGGTAGGCCCACCCCTGCTCTAATGCCGAGAGACCCCATCATCAGGCCCACCCCTGCTCCGGTCCTAGTGCCGAGAGACCCCATCATCTTGACGACAGGAGGAAAGAGACTGAACAGAACAATTAACAGGAGATATGTAAGAACAACGGGAGGAGTTGTGTGGATGCTCCTCCCAGAGGGGTCATCTATTGGGCGATATACAAACGACAGCCTGTCGCAGCGAATCGGCGCGAGCCAGCCAGGAGAAAGCCTCTTCAGTTTGAGGGCAAAACAAACACATCTGGTGTTCGCTGTCTCACATTCTTGCAGTTTGGACACACACACATTCTGCAGAGACTTCCTTCTCTCCGGCCCCCTCCCCCATCAGTTCAATACACACAGTGTCACATACCTTAAGGTATCTTAAAGATATGTTTACGACATAGCTGTTTATAGTTGGCCAATACAAATCAGTTAATAACGAGGAAAACATTACCTCTGCTCTCAAGCAGTGAAATAGAAGCACACTCATTTCCCTTAGCATGTGTCACGCACACTCATTCCCCTTAGCATGTGTCACGCACACTCATTTCATCATGCAGCCCCTCACAAATGTCACATGTTTTCCCCCTCTGAAAGCCATGTGAATTATTTAACTAACAAAGGTTAACTGTTCCCATACCCTAAGGCCTTCCTCTGGACTTTATTCCACCCCAAAGTCAGCTTACTTGGAATGAATACATGTATTGATAATCCAGGCCGACTCTCGTCTCCAGGCCTCTTCATGAGCCTTGCAGGAAATGAATCCTTGACTAACAAGACTTTAACTGCAGTATATCTGAGGAAGATCTCTCTTGGAGTCTCCCTGTTAATTGCAAAGACCGATGATTAACAAAGAGACTCAGGGGCCTCTCTTGATATCTGGAAACTGCAACAAGACTTTCTGAAAAATACTTAACGGGTAATCTTTACATTACCTACTCACAAATAGCCAAAAAACGCCCTTTTGATTATACATAATAATAATTCCTTACATTTATTATAGCGCTTTTTCAATGACTCAAAGCGCTATTACATATACACACATTACACATATATCATACATGCAATGGTCAGAAACATGAAACGTGGAAGAAAAGACTATTGCGCTAATCTACTTTTGCTTAAAAAGGGGACATTGTTTCAGGAATATATAAAAAACCTCTCTATAATTAAGAGGAAAAAATATACTTTGTCCATTCAAATATAACACACTTCTTATATATCAGGTGACATAATAAAATGAATATACCTGAAATACGCTGTATTAAACTTTCTGCTGTAACACTTTACTTCACTTGAGGTAGTGAAAGTTGTCCCACACTCTTCACACCAGTACGTTTTTTCTCCCGTGTGAATATGTTGATAATTTGAGAGAACTTGACGTTGTGAAAGTTGTCCCACACTCAAAACACACTCCACAAAGAAGCCGTAAGTATCGGTGACAGTGCAGTGGAAGACCTAGTTTCTGCTCTGCAGATTTTGACCCCCGATGAGACCGCCCCTGAGTGCAGTGTGAGAACGGAAAGAAAGTGGTCACTATTCCAGCAGATC
This sequence comes from Pseudochaenichthys georgianus, assembly GCF_902827115.2. Classification (NCBI taxonomy): domain Eukaryota; kingdom Metazoa; phylum Chordata; class Actinopteri; order Perciformes; family Channichthyidae; genus Pseudochaenichthys; species Pseudochaenichthys georgianus. Next base: position 45,565,245 of record NC_047512.1, read on the forward strand.
TCTGAGGTTAGGTGTAGAGTCAGGGAATGGCCAAGGGGCGGGACAATGCTCTTTCAACCCGACCTAGTGAGTAACTGTTCTGAGGGGTCAGAGCTGTTTCCAGCTTTAGTAGATGTTCCAAGTGGGTCCACTAAAATGGTAAACATTCCTATTCAGAACCCCAGAAACATGATGTCTACCTCACAACGAGAACAGTTCTAGGCACATTGAAGTGAAGCCAGTTAACTGTTTTCCAGATGGTGGAGAGCCAAAGTCCCACGCCACTGTGAACACATACTCAGCTCAGACGAGCCGAGGGAAACAAGTGACAAACAGGAGACAAAGGCAATGGAAAAACACAAATGGCACCCGCCTGTTGATGTCTCACACCTGCAAGAGGATGAACAAAAGATAGTGAGAGACATGTTGGATGAAGAGTCAGATGTCTTTGCTAAGGATGATTCTGACATTGGTTGCATTCCAAACTTGCAGCCTACAATTCCGTTCCTAAGCCTTTGTACAAAGAGGTGAAGGAATATGTCCAGAACCTGCTCGACCACGGCTGGATCAAAAAGTCCATCTCGCCCTACTCGTCTCCTGTGGTCTGCGTCAGAAACAAAGACGAGTTTACGCCTGTGTGTTGACTTTCGGGGCTTGAACTGCAAAACTGTCCTTGATCGCCACCCTCTGCCACGCATCCAAGATCTGTTGGGTATCCTGGGGGGCTATTCGTGGTTCTCAATACTCGACCAAGGCAGTGCTTACCACCAGGGCTTTGTTGGTGAGAGTTCTAGACACCTGACCGCCTTTAGCACGCCTTGGGGGCTGCACGAGTGGACCCGCCTCCCATTCGGCCTTACCAACGCTCCAGCGGAATTTCAAAGGTGCATGGAGGGAGTCCTTGGCGATCTAAGGGATGAGTGCTGCTCACCATGCTTGGATGACGTGCTCTGCTTTTCTAAGACCTAAGAGCGCTCCTTGGGTTTCTGGGCTATTATAGAACTTTCATACAGGACTTTTCTGGGATAGCCAGGCCACTGTTTCAACGAATAGAGGGCCCTACAGAGTCTAGCCAGACATTCACCACAGCTAGAGCTAACCAGCCCAAGACCACACATGATGGACAGTTTGCATCCAAAGCACCCGTCCAGTGGACATCAGAACACGCTGCTGTGGTGTCACGTTTTGTGGACGTGCTAACCAGTCCACCCGTTCTGGCTTACCCGGACTTTGACTTGCCCTTCGTCCTTCACAGCGACACCTCAAATGAAGGTCTGGGAGCCGTGCTTAAATAATTTGACAAACACACATGTGAAAGAGAAAATATGTATTTACGTTCAATACAATGTAGTAATGATAAAAACAAAACAAAATGTCACTAGCCTTAATGGCCCACGATCTTTCAATGTCGTGTCTATAATTACAAACACAAGACATGTATATCACTGAACCAGGATGTTAACCAGAACATTCAATTCAATAATTTCCCCATGAGGGATTAATAAAAGTTCATCTTCATCTACCCCTGGCTCTGCTACTGCTGCTGCTGCATCCCACCCATCGTCATAGGCCTCTCCATGACTCTCGCAGAGCACAGCATGTCAGATGGATTTAACAAGTTTCACATCACAGTCATTTCTTTTCATGAGGCAACGCCACCTTCCCTTCAGTCTACCAAAAGCGTTTTCTACCACTACCCGTGCTGCACATTCTCTTGTTGTAGATCACATGTTCTGCTGTCAGCTGTCAGGGAACGTTTTTATGAGCCAGCTTTGCAAGGGATAGGCATCGTCTCCCAGGATGCAATAGCCAGCATTCACCCCACCTATGTCCCTGGTGCAAGGTGGAAAGTAGTTGCCACGACTGGGTAACTCCCACAGCCTCAAAACCCGAGCGTCATGCAAGCTCTCAGGCGTTCCTGCAAACACATTCCAGAAATGTCCCTTTCCATCTGCAGCTCCCTGAAGGACGATGGAGTGCCAGCCTTTCCGGTTGAAATAGTCGCAGTGGTATTCCTGTGGTGCCAATATGTGTGATCATCAATAGCACCTACACACTGAGGGAGCCCCCACCGGTTCTCAGTGTCGACGGCCATTTCTGCAAACTGCTCCCGGTCTGGTGAACGAATTAGTTCCGGTACTAACCACGCCTCTGCAGCGGCACAGAGCTCTCGCACACACCGGCACACGGTGGTGTTGCTCACTCCGAAAAGATGTCCAATGCTTCTGTCCTCTGAGCCGGTAGCTTCCACAGCGCGATGGCCACCCTCTTCCTTAGAGGTATACGCTCGTGGAATGTTGTGTCCTGTCTCTCCATCGCTGGCCGCAGTTTGTTGCACAGGTAGACGTAGGTTTCCTCAGACATCCTGAAGTTCTCCACGGAGTGTGAGAGAAAGATGGAACAATCACACCCCACCACTCGGTTGCTCGGTCGAGCATCCAAACACATGGTCTGCGGCGACGTAACTTCTGAAATACACAAACAAAAGCTTACATGTTTTAATACGTAGAAGTCGTAGCTACAATTAATTCAATACTTGAAACACTTTGGTCGTATAGTGAGCGTGAAACACATTGCTAGTTAGCGAACGTTAGCTTACCGAGTAGCGTCGTCCTGGAGTCGTCTCTGCCGCGTTGTACGATTGCCGTAAGTCTCCCCTCAGCGTCTTCTGTATCACGTCTTGCTATAAGCAGCCTTTTCCGAAACAAAGTTTTCCTTCTTGCTGTGATAAAAAACCACATACCAAGAAGCAAGGACACGGTGGCTTCCACATCCTCCATTGTTGTTGTGTGAGTTGTCGCATTGAAGATGACGTCACGGCAGTTGTATATGCAGCCTCGCTCCGCCCGCCAAAAAGCTGATCGCCCGCCTACACTGCGTTACTATAGTAACTACCCCAGTTCCTAAACTGTAATGGAAGCGCAGTATTAAAGTGAGCCGGGCCTAACGAGGCCAAACCAAACCGAGTGAGGCCGAGCGAGGCCTGCACTTATTCCACATTCAACAAAAGGAGGCACCGAAGTTGGGAGTGCTGGTGTTGCGGTAAGAAGTCATATGTAGTCGGTCCAGCTCCAGCAGTTCAGAGTGGAGGAACCATCGTATGTCTTCTGCATGTATTAAAGCATGTTGGTTCGCCATCAGACTTTGGTTGAATGCAGATAAACAGTTTATTTGGAGAGCGATATAATACATTCTCCGAACATCTAATCTAAACGGGCTATCCTTGAATTCTATTCTCTGGCTCAAACACATACATGTGGATCGCATCAGGCCAAACAACCAATCGCATTTTATTTATAAACCCCATGTCACAAATTACGGTTGCTTTTTCAGTGTGTACAGAATAGGGCATCTCTCTTTGTAAAAAGAAAAACTCCCGATGAAACCCACAATTAATGGGGAAATGGAAGAAACCTTGGAGAGTGACGGATGAGGAATCCCTCTCCCAGGATGCGATGGATTGAAAAGACAACATAGACATATGTTCATGTAAATGTCAGACATATATCCTCAAGACAGCTTGGAGCAAAAGATGACACTTATCAACCAATATGTTGTATTTAAGCTTCGCGTCGGGTCGAGCAGCATGTTCGCAGAATGGCTTACGAGGTTACTTGTACTCGGCTGTTGCTCGTCGTGGAGAGAATATTTCTCCACTTTCTCCGGGCCCCGAGATTCGGCTTCCAGTAGCTCTGGAGAGAGCTTTCGCACCTGTGGCCACTAACAGTCATAATTTCTCTGCTTTCAAGACCCGCCTCAGAAAGCTTCTGAATGGTGGTACTGCAGTGGTTGGTGTGTTTCTGCTGTGTTCCTGCTTGCTTGCACATTCTAGGCGACATTGTGGAAAGGTGATCCACGCCCATTGGCTCTCGAGTGAACCTGTAACAAAGCATGATGTTTAGTAGCTATCCTAATCTATTAAAATAATATGCACGACACATCATTTACCAACGAAGACACGGGGCAGAGAGGATCACCAGGCAGTTCACACATAAAGCCCCTCGTGCTCTCTTTATTTCTCGCCTGCGGGTCGTTTGTGGTTCTTTGTGTGCTCGTTGAACGTCAGCGTTGCATACTTAAGCCCGTTGTCGTCTGTTTGAGGTGAAAGACGAGGGTTTGAGCTGCCGTTTACCGTCAACCGCACTTTGTTCACTAGCCCCTCCCGGAGTTTTGGGATCAAGTACTTGCTTGATAGCTTTGAAGTCATCTTCTGTTATGGAAGAGTGATGGACTGAAGTGTCGAGTCCTTCTTTCACAATGCCGATGAACACAAGTTGCAAGTTGTGAACTCGGTGTCTTTGAGGAGGGACCAGGACAGACTGAGGGGTGGGTCATGTATGTGCCGGTTGAGCACGTAGACCGATATAGCTCTTCAGGCCGTATAGTTCGCCTTTACCGTTTCTGACAGTTGCAAAAAAATCTCAAGATGTTATTGAGCTGCGGTTTTGTCGACGTCTGAAAGTCTGACCACAGAATTATCCTGACACCAGTCTTCTGTCTGAGAAAAGTTTAGTTTTTTTATTGACAGTGCACTTTTTTTGGTGGGCGAACCCGTTCAACTAGCGGCATGCACACGTGTATAAATAAGCAGTAATGGCCAGAAGATATGTGCTGATTTGAAATAAAGAACTGTTGTTTTTAATAGTCGGAATAAGAAAAGCTTAAGGATAAAAGCACGAACAAACACAATGTACTTCAAATGATTGATTATGTATACGAGTAATATGAATACATAAGGTGCCTTGTAGCTCCTGAAAGTCCCGTTCTGCTACAGCAAGAACTCTTCTTGCATTGGTTTCCAGTATTGTGACCCTTATGAGTAGAACACATATTAATGTGTAGAAGTAAAACATGAGAAATATATAGCAATATCCTGTACCATTATGTAAAAACTAGGGCTGTCAAGTTACGCGTAATAACGCGAAAAAAAATTAACGCCACTAATTATTTTAACGTGATTAACGCATGTGTATTTTTTTCCTCGGCCGCCCCGTAGTTTTCAGAGCGCATCCAGTTTAAAATACCATCTACAAGCTGATGCTGACAGCCCCGCTCCTGCCGCCCGCTTGTGGCAGACCACACTTCCACGCTCACCGGCAGGCACCGACTGGCCATCGGGAGGACCGGGAGGGGTGTATGTGTGGCCCGAACGAGCGAGAGAGGAGACCTTACGTGTATTGTTGTTGTTAGCATCTGTGCTAGCTAGCTGTGCTAACGGATATAAGGAGCTGTTTGAAATGAAAACGAGGAGCGACATTTCGCCGACAACTGCAAAACCGAGCACTTGACTTGATGCAGGAAGCAGACAGCGGGACGTTGGAGGAGAAGTCAGCACACTCATGCTCGGATAGTGCGCAACATGACTGCAGCGTCCCAGGCAGCTCCCGATTCGAGCATATGCCTTGAGTTTGCACATAGCTCCAACGTCCATCACACACACACACACACACACAACACACCCACACAACTCACACCACACGCACACACACACACACAGCACACACACAATTTGTATTGAATGAGAGAGGTTCCAGAGTTGTTGTGTTTAATATTCATGAGAATATTTGTCATTGTTCAAATGATAATAAACATTAGCATAAAGCATATTTGTCCACTCATATGTTATAAGAGTATTACAAAACTTGAAAAAATATTCCTCTAAGGTACATTTAGAACAGATAAAAATGTGCGATTAACTATGGACAATCATGATATTAAATATGTTATTTTAAATGGGAGTTTTGATTAACTTGTGTCCATAAATGGGTTGAGAAATGTTCCTACAATCTGTTTTGCAGATAATAATTACTTTTAATTTGTCTTAAGCGAGGTTTTAAATGTTTGTGTTGTTGAATTAAAATCACATCACATAAGGCATATATACATTTCCTGTTTTTATTTTAAAAGTGACACCATGTTTCAGTCAATACAATTACATGTTCCGCTTCACCTCAACATGTGGAGTATTAAAGCCCCAGAATATTTCACCAGCTTGTATGAACACAGTTAACAAATACATACATATGGAATTGAATGTGTACAGTGAGACAAATAGAGAGGCGAAGTCCCTCCCTTTCCGGGAGCCTCCATGGGACCCCGGAAGCGTAAAATTATACATTGAAGTCAATGGAGAGAGAAAGGTTATCTTTTGATCCCGTTTGAATTGTGCCACGAATGACACATATGATGTTTGTCAATTTAAAAGAATATTTTGCAAGTCAAAATGTTTTAAATGTGTCGTAAAACTGTGAAGTTACACATTTTTTTGTGTGAAACCGCTGAGTGAACTACAGGTCTCTGGTCTCGCACAATACGCGTCACCATCACAAAGATGGCCGTCACGTTAGCAAATTTCACCTGTTTCTTTCAGAATGAGAATAAAAGTATAAAACGAGGTGACTACAAGTCTGGACACGTTGAGAGCTGTACATACACGAAAGGGGAGTTATTCGGTTCTGTAAGAGCAGCGGGACCGGCTTTACAAGATGTTGGTGAGTAATATGAGTGCAATGTGTAACGCTAATGTCAGCTAGCTAACATTAGCTAACAAGGTACACTAACGCGTTTTGTTTCAGTAACTAGTTTTTCTCCTTTAGAACTTCGTGGTCTGTGTGTGTGCTGTGGCTAACATTAGTGTTCACAAGAACAAGGTACACTCCCGTGTTTTGTTTTAGTTGCTCTTCAGATTGAAGCGGACAGTTTTATATCGACTATACTGTATGTGTGATCTCCTTTTACATCTCGTTGTGTCGTTTGAGTTTATTTGCTGTGTGTAGATTCAAGGGTTTTGGTTATCTTGTCAATTTGTTTGGTTATCCAGGCACAGCTGTGTGTGACTCCCTCGGGTGCACTGGTATGTGTGTTCCTAATGTAGAGAGCATTGATTAATTAATAAACTACACACTGAGTCTAGATCCTGACCAAGTCCTTTTTTATTGTTGATCAAATGTTTTTCAAAAATGTATTCATACACATTTAGAAAAATACAATGTACAATCACAACCAGTACAGAAAAAACAAACAATAACAACAATCAGACAACTATGGAAAAATAACCCCTCCCACCCCCAGATCCGGACCATCCTTGTATTATTGCTCATTAATCTATTATAGCATGCTAACAAACACTTTCTTTATTTGTACAGATCTGCATGGGAGACGATGGCGCGATGCAGAGCGCTGTCTGTGATTGTGCACGGGGGATGTACAAATGCAGCCACGCTGCAGCATTGGCAATATGTGCCATGTGGCAGATCAGCTCCACAGATGTGAGTGCCAGTGGAGGAAGCCTGGCACTTCCAAAGTAGTCCAGCCGGTGTCTCAACTCTACCAACAGTGAGAGGAGACATACAACCCACTGGCCAGAGACATCGCCACTCAGGATGTAGGACTGGTTCAGGTCTGCACTGAGGGGGCGCACAGTGTGGCATGGCATGGGCTTTTGTCACCTGAGCCAGAGCCGCGGCCTCAACATCAGGCCATTGTCCACCGTGCCGGAGCTGGTGAAGGGGGTCGGTGGCTTGAGGCAATGCTTGCCTCAATGCGACTGAGCAGAGACCAGCAAGCTGCCATCCAGACAGCCACCGGAGGACAGCGGACAAAGTGGCAGGTTACACAGGCGGGGCAGGTTGACAGCCAGCAAGTTGGTGCTGTGCTGCGGTCGGGACTTTCATCCACTCCATGCGCGTCCCTCGTGAAGAGGGTGCTCGGGGGGTACAACTTGGACGGAGTCATGGCTGTCAACTGGGGGGTTGTAATACGGAGGCCGAAGGGGTGAAGGCTTTTGTGGCAGGCCTATCAGAGACAGTGTTCGAGTCTGGTCTCTTTGTGAGTGGAGTCGGTGTTTTGGGGGAGCATCCCCCGATGGACTTGTGTCAGGCCATCTGCCCTGCTGGAGGTGAAGTGTCCACCATCATTATATAGGATAATATATATATATTTGTATACATATCTGTAAATTGTATAATTTTATTTGATTAAAAAAGTCTTTTTGATCTCTCTGTCTATAAACACAAACGAGTAAGATTGACAATAAAGTTGACTTTGAAAAATATATATATTCTTTATGAAAATAGTTGCCTGTTGGAGAATGAAATCCAAATGAAACTTGGACTGAACTACAACTACGCCTTTAAATATCTACGGACTGTTCTTCAGTGGGATGCAGTTCTATCTTTAAACATGTATTAGTTTTTTCTCAGAAACAGATTTGATTTTCTGAAGTTAAATTTAACTTAACCATGTAAGGTAATTATTAAAAGGTACAATCAATTTGTTTAGGGTTGAATAAAATAATGATAAACATTTCATTTGGATAATTTACTGACAGAATAAGAAACTCAATGATGCTCTACTCACCTGTTCCTTTTATAAAGTGAAACAAGTTGAAACGATAGATTATTTAGTAAAGCTTAAAAAACAACCTTCTCCAAAATCTATCAAGGAATATACCGAATACTTGTTTTAGAACTTTATTACATATTATTTGTATAAATAGTTTGAATGATCCATAATTGACAGAAGCTGGTGTTTACACTGACCTGTTACTCATATATTAATGTCTTTGTAACTTCAGTAAACCACTACCTCACTCATTTCTTTCATCACGGTTCAGTAAACTAAGTGACACATGAACCAGTTGGATCATTATAATAACGTAGGATTGTAACTCTTTGAAACTGTAGGTGGCTCTTAAAAGAGCCGTTGTGTTTGGGTGTGCTGGTCTCAGGTCAGTCTAAGCCCTCTCTCGCGGATGCAGCGGGCCAGCTGGATGTCCTTGGGCATGATGTTGACCCTCTTTGCTTGGTTCATCTCACTGGGGGCAGCTACATGGATGTCGGGGCAGTCCACAGTCTTTGTGCAGTTGAAGGCAGAATGAATGTATTATTGACTCCGAATGAAGTCACAACTTCATGTCATACAACACATTGACTTTATTTGTAATTGTGTAAAAACATATGAGCATTGATTAGCAAGCAGGACCTGCAGGAACAGAGCACGGGGATGGATGGAGCTGGAAGAGAGAAGAATAAAGAAAACAGATCAACTTCATTATCGGATATTAAAAATTCAATTCAAAACAAGTTGCCGCTCCGACAGTTTTCTAGTGTGTAAAGATGATTTCACTTGACCTATGCAATAATATCACACATCAATACATGTGTGTCTCTGGGGGGTGCATTGTCCTTGATGTATATAAATAATATACCATAACCAATACTATTACGTACAGTGGAAATCAGGCTGCCAGAGCAGGTCAGTGTGCATGTTCCTCAGGTCTCAGCAGCTACAGGTGAGGGAAAGGAAATAAAAGAGAACAAGGTCAGTAACAACACTTTGAATAATTATCTCTTTAATAATGTTCTCTCAGTAATCACTCAACTACTGTCTTTCCAACAAGCAGATTGACTCACTATCATCACAATGAAACACGTCCAGAAGAATGGACCACAGATGGAAATGAGCTATTAGCTATAATCTGGCATATTGCATCTCTTCTCTTTGCTGAGATTAATGTTTGTGTATGCATGGTCCTTCTATAAATAAATACATGGCATGCAAAGCTGCCTGCCTTCCTTCCTTCCTTCGACTCTCCCTGAACTGCCTGATCTTTTAATGTTCAATGTTAACCATTTGAGCAGATAGCATGAAGTAGAAAAGATCGCAGATGCTAATCTGCCGTTAGCCTACCTCCCGCCCCCTTAGCACCTGGCGATAGGTTCCTCTTCAAATGTTTCACAAAATATTTACCATCATGACTACTCTTACTGTTTAACATTTGGGTTCACTTCATGTTAAGGCTAATACAAATGACAAGGCTAAGTAATGTGATGCTAACTAACGTGCTCGCTACTAGCTATGTAGCTAGCTTGACTGTGTTCCATGCACAACATGTGTATTACCTGAGATCTCTGATCCAGCGACTCCTGGTCCTTTCATCAGACGGGAAGCGATAGAACGAGCTATGATCTATAAGTATGATCACTTATGTGATTACAACCTGGTACAAAGCACACAGGCATCTTGTAAAAGTGCATTTATTTTTAGCAATCTCTTATTTATTGGAGGGAATAAATCAGTTATGAGATCTTCTTCTTCTTCTTCGCTTTAATTACGAGTCACAACCACTTGGAGCATTATCGCCTGTGACATCACTTACGCGAGCCAGAATGGGATTTGGGATTTGTAGTCTTTGTAGTCGCGTATTTTTCATAGTCTTATATTTCAACAGTTTTACGACAAAATGTGACTTTTTTGACATGGAACTTATTGTTTAAGATTGACAAACATCATATGTGTAGTTCGTGGCACAATTCAAACGGGATCAAAAGATACGTTTTCTCTCTCCATTGAATTCAATGTTAATTTTTCGCTTCCGGGGTCCCATGGGCCGGAAGTAGATGGGCGTGACTTCGCCTCTCTATAGAAAACACCATTTATATTTCATACCATAGGTTGTTTTATTTATGAAAGTGTTGATTAAACATACAATGAATAAGTAGAAGTACTTTAGTAACCAACATGTGATGCAGTAAACAATGTATACTGTATTTACACAGTGAGGCACACGCGTGAACAGATATATTTGAATTAGTATTTTATTTTTAAATCAGATCTTTCTAATCCTAATCCTAATAGGAACATTTGTTGCGGGCGAACCTGAGCTCCAGGAGAAAACCCAAAAGTGGAAGGGGGGGGGGGCGTTATGGATGGTGGAGTGAGGGTACGGTGGCCCTGAAGTGCAAGTCAAACAACATTTCACAAAACACTACAGCACTAAATGCTGTGGCGTTTTGTGAAATGTTGTTTGACTTGCACTTCAGGGCCACCGTATAAAGGGGAAGATACAACAATACATTATATTTATAGCGCTTTTCTTGAACTCAAAGCCGCTTTGGAGGCTGGGGTGAGGGGAGGCAAATGGAGGAGGGACTTAGTGTTGGTGTTTTTTTGATTCCTTATTAATATGGATTTCTGGAAAACCTGAGCTCCAGGAGAAAACCATATCTGAGCGAAAAGTGAAGGAGGGAGGGGGTGAGGTAGGAGGGAGGGGTGTGAGGAAAAATGGAGGCAGGGAGTTACTGTTGTCCAGCTGGAGCTGAATCACCAGAAGCTTCCTCCATCTCCTCTGAGGAGGTGTTTCTCGCGTCTTTGGCTTTCTTCCTCATCTCCTTCTCTTGCATCTTGCTTATCATTTTCTGCAAGGCAACGTCTCTGTCCTCAGTGTCCCCCCTCCTGCGGGAGAGAAACCCCTGCTCTTATTCTTCATGTGAAGACAGAGGTCTTCCAGAAGCTTATTTTCCTCCTCCATCTTTCCCAGTCGTTGCCCAGCTCAGTCTGCTCTGAGCCAGCTCGTCCCTCTGCTCCTCCACCTGCGTCTCCGTCAGGTGAAGCTTGGTCTCCATGCGCTGGTGTTTCTGGTCCAGGTCGTCCTTCTCCAGAGTCACCTCCTGTAACGTGGTCTCCACCGAATGAACCCTGGACTCCCAGCTCTCCTGGTTCTGGGCCAGGTCTCTGGAGAACTTCTTCTTCTGCTCTTCCAAATCGTTCTCCAACTGCTTGACATCCGTGTCCTTGCGTTGGACAAACTGCTCCCAGTTCAGCTGTTTTTCAGCCAGGTCTTGGAGAACTTCTTCTTCTGCTCTTCCAATTGGTTTTCCAACTGCTTGACATCCTGTCCTTGCGTTGGACAAACTGCTCCCAGTTCAGCTGTTTTTCAGCCAGGTCTCTGGAGAACTTCTTCTTCTCTTCCAATTGGTTTTCCAGCCGAGGGAAACAAGTGACAAACGGGAGACAAAGGCAATGGAAAAACACAAATGGCACCCGCCTGTTGATGTCTCACACCTGCAAGAGGATGAACAAAAGATAGTGAGAGACATGTTGGATGAAGAGTCAGATGTCTTTGCTAAGGATGATTCTGACATTGGTTGCATTCCAAACTTGCAGCCTACAATTCCGTTCCTAAGCCTTTGTACAAAGAGGTGAAGGAATATGTCCAGAACCTGCTCGACCACGGCTGGATCAAAAAGTCCATCTCGCCCTACTCGTCTCCTGTGGTCTGCGTCAGAAACAAAGACGAGTTTACGCCCGTGTGTTGACTTTCGGGGCTTGAACTGCAAAACTGTCCTTGATCGCCACCCTCTGCCACGCATCCAAGATCTGTTGGGTATCCTGGGGGGCTATTCGTGGTTCTCAATACTCGACCAAGGCAGTGCTTACCACCAGGGCTTTGTTGGTGAGAGTTCTAGACACCTAACCGCCTTTAGCACGCCTTGGGGGCTGCACGAGTGGACCCGCCTCCCATTCGGCCTTACCAACGCTCCAGCGGAATTTCAAAGGTGCATGGAGGGAGTCCTTGGCGATCTAAGGGATGAGTGCTGCTCACCATGCTTGGATGACGTGCTCTGCTTTTCTAAGACCTAAGAGCGCTCCTTGGGTTTCTGGGCTATTATAGAACTTTCATACAGGACTTTTCTGGGATAGCCAGGCCACTGTTTCAACGAATAGAGGGCCCTACAGAGTCTAGCCAGACATTCACCACAGCTAGAGCTAACCAGCCCAAGACCACACATGATGGACAGTTTGCATCCAAAGCACCCGTCCAGTGGACATCAGAACACGCTGCTGTGGTGTCACGTTTTGTGGACGTGCTAACCAGTCCACCCGTTCTGGCTTACCCGGACTTTGACTTGCCCTTCGTCCTTCACAGCGACACCTCAAATGAAGGTCTGGGAGCCGTGCTTAAATAATTTGACAAACACACATGTGAAAGAGAAAATATGTATTTACGTTCAATACAATGTAGTAATGATAAAAACAAAACAAAATGTCACTAGCCTTAATGGCCCACGATCTTTCAATGTCGTGTCTATAATTACAAACACAAGACGTTAACCAGAAACAGAACATTCAATTCAATAATTTCCCCATGAGGGATTAATAAAAGTTCATCTTCATCTACCCCTGGCTCTGCTACTGCTGCTGCTGCATCCCACCCATCGTCATAGGCCTCTCCATGACTCTCGCAGAGCACAGCATGTCAGATGGATTTAACAAGTTTCACATCACAGTCATTTCTTTTCATGAGGCAACGCCACCTTCCCTTCAGTCTACCAAAAGCGTTTTCTACCACTACCCGTGCTGCACATTCTCTTGTTGTAGATCACATGTTCTGCTGTCAGCTGTCAGGGAACGTTTTTATGAGCCAGCTTTGCAAGGGATAGGCATCGTCTCCCAGGATGCAATAGCCAGCATTCACCCCACCTATGTCCCTGGTGCAAGGTGGAAAGTAGTTGCCACGACTGGGTAACTCCCACAGCCTCAAAACCCGAGCGTCATGCAAGCTCTCAGGCGTTCCTGCAAACACATTCCAGAAATGTCCCTTTCCATCTGCAGCTCCTGAAGGATGGAGTGCCAGCCTTTCCGGTTGAAATAGTCGCAGTGGTATTCCTGTGGTGCCAATATGTGTGATCCATCAATAGCACCTACACACTGAGGGAGCCCCCACCGGTTCTCAGTGTCGAGGCCATTTCTGCAAACTGCTCCCGGTCTGGTGAACGAATTAGTTCCGGTACTAACACGCCTCTGCAGCGGCACAGAGTCTCGCACACACCGGCACACGGTGGTGTTGCTCACTCCGAAAATGTCCAATGCTTCTGTCCTCTGAGCCGGTAGCTTCCACAGCGCGATGGCCACCCTCTTCCTTAGAGGTATACGCTCGTGGAATGGTGTCCTGTCTCTCCATCGCTGGCCGCAGTTTGTTGCACAGGTAGACGTAGGTTTCCTCAGACATCCTGAAGTTCTCCACGGAGTGTGAGAGAAAGATGGAACAATCACACCCCACCACTCGGTTGCTCGGTCGAGCATCCAAACACATGGTCTGCGGCGACGTAACTTCTGAAATACACAAACAAAAGCTTACATGTTTTAATACGTAGAAGTCGTAGCTACAATTAATTCAATACTTGAAACACTTTGGTCGTATAGTGAGCGTGAAACACATTGCTAGTTAGCGAACGTTAGCTTACCGAGTAGCGTCGTCCTGGAGTCGTCTCTGCCGCGTTGTACGATTGCCGTAAGTCTCCCCTCAGCGTCTTCTGTATCACGTCTTGCTATAAGCAGCCTTTTCCGAAACAAAGTTTTCCTTCTTGCTGTGATAAAAAACCACATACCAAGAAGCAAGGACACGGTGGCTTCCACATCCTCCATTGTTGTTGTGTGAGTTGTCGCATTGAAGATGACGTCACGGCAGTTGTATATGCAGCCTCGCTCCGCCCGCCAAAAAGCTGATCGCCCGCCTACACTGCGTTACTATAGTAACTACCCCAGTTCCTAAACTGTAATGGAAGCGCAGTATTAAAGTGAGCCGGGCCTAACGAGGCCAAACCAAACCGAGTGAGGCCGAGCGAGGCCTGCACTTATTCCACATTCAACAAAAGGAGGCACCGAAGTTGGGAGTGCTGGTGTTGCGGTAAGAAGTCATATGTAGTCGGTCCAGCTCCAGCAGTTCAGAGTGGAGGAACCATCGTATGTCTTCTGCATGTATTAAAGCATGTTGGTTCGCCATCAGACTTTGGTTGAATGCAGATAAACAGTTTATTTGGAGAGCGATATAATACATTCTCCGAACATCTAATCTAAACGGGCTATCCTTGAATTCTATTCTCTGGCTCAAACACATACATGTGGATCGCATCAGGCCAAACAACCAATCGCATTTTATTTATAAAACCCCATGTCACAAATTACGGTTGCTTTTCAGTGTGTACAGAATAGGGCATCTCTCTTTGTAAAAAGAAAAACTCCCGATGAAACCCACAATTAATGGGGAAATGGAAGAAACCTTGGAGAGTGACGGATGAGGAATCCCTCTCCCAGGATGCGATGGATTGAAAAGACAACATAGACATATGTTCATGTAAATGTCAGACATATATCCTCAAGACAGCTTGGAGCAAAAGATGACACTTATCAACCAATATGTTGTATTTAAGCTTCGCGTCGGGTCGAGCAGCATGTTCGCAGAATGGCTTACGAGGTTACTTGTACTCGGCTGTTGCTCGTCGTGGAGAGAATATTTCTCCACTTTCTCCGGGCCCCGAGATTCGGCTTCCAGTAGCTCTGGAGAGAGCTTTCGCACCTGTGGCCACTAACAGTCATAATTTCTCTGCTTTCAAGACCCGCCTCAGAAAGCTTCTGAATGGTGGTACTGCAGTGGTTGGTGTGTTTCTGCTGTGTTCCTGCTTGCTTGCACATTCTAGGCGACATTGTGGAAAGGTGATCCACGCCCATTGGCTCTCGAGTGAACCTGTAACAAAGCATGATGTTTAGTAGCTATCCTAATCTATTAAAATAATATGCACGACACATCATTTACCAACGAAGACACGGGGCAGAGAGGATCACCAGGCAGTTCACACATAAAGCCCCTCGTGCTCTCTTTATTTCTCGCCTGCGGGTCGTTGTGGTTCTTTGTGTGCTCGTTGAACGTCAGCGTTGCATACTTAAGCCCGTTGTCGTCTGTTTGAGGTGAAAGACGAGGGTTTGAGCTGCCGTTTACCGTCAAACCGCACTTTGTTCACTAGCCCCTCCGGAGTTTTGGGATCAAGTACTTGCTTGATAGCTTTGAAGTCATCTTCTGTTATGGAAGAGTGATGGACTGAAGTGTCGAGTCCCTTCTTTCACAATGCCGATGAACACAAGTTGCAAGTTGTGAACTCGGTGTCTTTGAGGAGGGACCAGGACAGACTGAGGGGTGGGTCATGTATGTGCCGGTTGAGCACGTAGACCGATATAGCTCTTCAGGCCGTATAGTTCGCCTTTACCGTTTCTGACAGTTGCAAAAAAATCTCAAGATGTTATTGAGCTGCGGTTTTGTCGACGTCTGAAAGTCTGACCACAGAATTATCCTGACACCAGTCTTCTGTCTGAGAAAGTTTAGTTTTTTTTATTGACAGGCACTTTTTTTTTGGTGGGCGAACCCGTTCACTAGCGGCATGCACACGTGTTAATAAATAAGCAGTAATGGCCAGAAGATATGTGCTGATTTGAAATAAAGAACTGTTGTTTTTAATAGTCGGAATAAGAAAGCTTAAGGATAAAAGCAAGAAAAACACAATGTACTTCAATGATTGAATTATGTATACGAGTAATATGAATACATAAGGTGCCTTGTAGCTCCTGAAAGTCCCGTTCTGCTACAGCAAGAACTCTTCTTGCATTTGGTTTCCAGTATTGTGACCCTTAGGAGTAGAACACATATTAATGTGTAGAAGTAAAACATGAGAAATAATATAGCAATATCCTGTACCATTATGTAAAAACTAGGGCTGTCAAGTTAACGCGTTAATAACGCGAAAAAAAATTAACGCCACTAATTATTTTAACGTGATTAACGCATGTGTATTTTTTTTCCTCGGCCGCCCCGTAGTTTCAGAGCGCATCCAGTTTAAAATACCATCTACAAGCTGATGCTGACAGCCCCGCTCCTGCCGCCCGCTTGTGGCAGACCACACTTCCACGCTCACCGGCAGGCACCGACTGGCCATCGGGAGGACCGGGAGGGTGTGTATGTGTGGCCCGAACGAGCGAGAGAGAGACCTTACGTGTATTGTTGTTGTTAGCATCTGGTGCTAGCTAGCTGTGCTAACGGATATAAGGAGCTGTTTAAATGAAAACAGAGGAGCGACATTTCGCCGACAACTGCACCGAGCACTTGACTTGATGCAGGAAGCAGACAGCGGGACGTTGGAGGAGAAGTCAGCACACTCAGCTCGGATAGTGCGCAACATGACTGCAGCGTCCAGGCAGCTCCCGTTCGAGCATATGCCTTGAGTTGCACATAGCTCCAACGATCCATCACACAACACACACACACACACACACACACACACACACACACACACACACACACACACCATTTGTATTGAATGAGAGAGGTTCCAGGTTGTTGTGTTTAATATTCATGAGAATATTTGTCATTGTTCAAATGATAATAAACATTAGCATAAAGCATATTTGTCCACTCATATGTTGATAAGAGTATTACAAACTTGAAAAAATATTCCTCTAAGGTACATTTAGAACAGATAAAAAATGTGCGATTAACTATGGACAATCATGATATTAAATATGTTATTTTAAATGGGAGTTTTGATTAACTTGTGTCCATCAATGGGTTGAGAAATGTTCCTACAATCTGTTTTGCAGATAATAATTACTTTTAATTTGTCTTAAGCGAGGTTTTAAATGTTTGTGTTGTTGAATTAAAATCACATCACATAAGGCATATATACATTTCCTGTTTTTATTTTAAAAGTGACACCATGTTTCAGTCAATACAATTACATGTTCCGCTTCACCTCAACATGTGGAGTATTAAAGCCCCAGAATATTTCACCAGCTTGTATGAACACAGTTAACAAATACATACATATGGAATTGAATGTGTACAGTGAGACAAAGTCCCTCCCTTTCCGGGAGCCTCCATGGGACCCCGGAAGCGTAAAATTATACATTGAAGTCAATGGAGAGAGAAAGGTTATCTTTTGATCCCGTTTGAATTGTGCCACGAATGACACATATGATGTTTGTCAATTTAAAAGAATATTTTGCAAGTCAAAATGTTTTAAATGTGTCGTAAAACTGTGAAGTTACACATTTTTTTGTGTGAAACCGCTGAGTGAACTACAGGTCTCTCGTCTCGCACAATACGCGTCACCATCACAAAGATGGCCGTCACGTTAGCAAATGTCACCTGTTTCTTTCAGAATGAGAATAAAAGTATAAAACGAGGTGACTACAAGTCTGGACACGTTGAGAGCTGTACATACACGAAAGGGGAGTTATTCGGTTCTGTAAGAGCAGCGGGACCGGCTTTACAAGATGTTGGTGAGTAATATGAGTGCAATGTGTAACGCTAATGTCAGCTAGCTAACATTAGCTAACAAGGTACACTAACGTGTTTTGTTTCAGTAACTAGTTTTCTCCTTTAGAACTTCGTGGTCTGTGTGTGCTGTGGATAACATTAGTGTTCACAAGAACAAGGTAAACTCCCGTGTTTTGTTTTAGTTGCTCTTCAGATTGAAGCGGACAGTTTTATATCGACTATACTGTATGTGTGATCTCCTTTTACATCTCGTTGTGTCGTTTGAGTTTATTTGCTGTGTGTAGATTCAAGGGTTTTGGTTATCTTGTCAATTTGTTTGGTTATCCAGGCACAGCTGTGCGTGACTCCCTCGGGTACACTGGTATGTGTGTTCCTAATGTAGAGAGCATTGATTAATTAATAAACTACACACTGAGTCTAGATCCTGACCAAGTCCTTTTTTATTGTTGATCAAATGTTTTTCAAAAATGTATTCATACACATTTAGAAAAATACAATGTACAATCACAACCAGTACAGAAAAAACAAACAATAACAACAATCAGACAACTATGGAAAAATAACCCCTCCCACCCCCAGATCCGGACCATCCTTGTATTATTGCTCATTAATCTATTATAGCATGCTAACAAACACTTTCTTTATTTGTACAGATCTGCATGGGAGACGATGGCGCGATGCAGAGCGCTGTCTGTGATTGTGCACGGGGGATGTACAAATGCAGCCACGCTGCAGCATTGGCAATATGTGCCATGTGGCAGATCAGCTCCACAGATGTCGAGTGCCAGTGGAGGAAGCCTGGCACTTCCAAAGTAGTCCAGCCGGTGTCTCAACTCTACCAACAGTGAGAGGAGACATACAACCCACTGGCCAGAGACATCGCCACTCAGGATGTAGACTGGTTCAGGTCTGCACTGAGGGGCGCACAGTGTGGCATGGCATGGCTTTTGTCACCTGAGCCAGAGCCGCGGCCTCAACATCAGGCCATTGTCACCGTGCCGGAGCTGGTGAAGGGGGTCGGTGGCTTGAGGCAATGCTTGCCTCAATGCGACTGAGCAGAGACCAGCAAGCTGCCATCCAGACAGCCACCGGAGGACAGCGGACAAAGTGGCAGTTACACAGGCGGGGCAGGTTGACAGCCAGCAAGTTTGGTGCTGTGCTGCGGTCGGGACTTTCATCCACTCCATGCGCGTCCCTCGTGAAGAGGGTGCTCGGGGGGTACAACTTGGACGGAGTCATGGCTGTCAACTGGGGGGTTGTAAACGAGGCCGAAGGGGTGAAGGCTTTTGTGCAGGCCTATCAGGAGACAGTGTTCGAGTCTGGTCTCTTTGTGAGTGAGTCGGTGTTTTGGGAGCATCCCCCGATGGACTTGTGCAGCCATCTGCCCTGCTGGAGGTGAAGTGTCCACCATCATTATATAGGATATATATATATATTTGTATACATATCTGTAAATTGTATAATTTTATTTGATTTAAAAGTCTTTTTGATCTCTCTGTCTATAAACACAAACTGAGTAAGATTGACAATAAAGTTGACTTTGAAAAATATATATATTCTTTATGAAAATAGTTGCCTGTTGGAGAAATGAATCCAAATGAAACGTTGGACTGAACTACAACTACGCCTTTAAATATCTACGGACTGTTCTTCAGTGGGATGGCAAGTTGCTATCTTTAAACATGTATTAGTTTTTTCTCAGAACAGATTTGATTTTCTGAAGTTAATTTAACTTAACCATGTAAGGTAATTATTAAAAAGGTACAATCAATTTGTTTAGGGTTGAATAAAATAATGATAAACATTTCATTTGGATAATTTACTGACAGAATAAGAAACTCAATGATGCTCTACTCACCTGTTCCTTTTTATAAAGTGAAACAGTTGAAACGATAGATTTTAGTAAACTTAAAAACAACCTTCTCCAAAATCTATCAAGGAATATACCGAATACTTGTTTTAGAACTTTATTACATATTATTTGTATAAATAGTTTGAATGATCCATAATTGACAGAAGCTGGTGTTTACACTGACCTGTTACTCATATATTAATGTCTTTGTAACTTCAGTAAACCACTACCTCACTCATTTCTTTCATCACGGTTCAGTAAACTAAGTGACACATGAACCAGTTTGATCATTATAATAACGTAGGATTGTAACTCTTTGAAACTGTAGGTGGCTCTTAAAAGAGCCGTTGTGTTTGGGTGTGCTGGTCTCAGGTCAGTCTAAGCCCTCTCTCGCGGATGCAGCGGGCCAGCTGGATGTCCTTGGGCATGATGTTGACCCTCTTTGCTTGGTTCATCTCACTGGGGGCAGCTACATGGATGTCGGGGCAGTCCACAGTCATTGTGCAGTTGAAGGCAGAATGAATGTATTATTGACTCCGAATGAAGCACAACTTCATGTCATACAACACATTGACTTTATTTGTAATTGTGTAAAAACATATGAGCATTGATTAGCAAGCAGGACCTGCAGGAACAGAGCACGGGGATGGATGGAGCTGGGAAGAGAGAAGAATAAAGAAAACAGATCAACTTCATTATCGGATATTAAAAATTCAATTTCAAAACAAGTTGCCGCTCCGACAGTTTTCTAGTGTGTAAAGATGATTTCACTTGACCTATGCAAAATATCACACTCAATACATGTGTGTCTCTGGGGGGTGCATTGTGCCTTTGATGTATATAAATAATATACCATAACCAAATACTATTACGTACAGTGGAAATCAGGCTGCCAGAGCAGGTCAGTGTGCATGTTCCTCAGGTCTCAGCAGCTACAGGTGAGGGAAAGGAAATAAAAGAGAACAAGGTCAGTAACAACACTTTGAATAATTATCTCTTTTAATAATGTTCTCTCAGTAATCACTCAACTACTGTCTTTCCAACAAACAGATTGACTCACTATCATCACAATGAAACACGTCCAGAAGAATGGACCACAGATGGAAATGAGCTATTAGCTATAATCTGGCATATTGCATCTCTTCTCTTTGCTGAGATTAATGTTTTTGTATGCATGGTCCTTCTATAAATAAATACATGGCATGCAAAGCTGCCTGCCTGCCTTCCTTCCTTCGACTCTCCCTGAACTGCCTGATCTTTTAATGTTCAATGTTAACCATTTGAGCAGATAGCATGAAGTAGAAAAGATCGCAGATGCTAATCTGCCGTTAGCCTACCTCCCGCCCCCTTAGCACCTGGCGATAGGTTCCTCTTCAAATGTTTCACAAAATACTTACCATCATGACTACTCTTACTGTTTAACATTTGGGTTCACTTCATGTTAAGGCTAATACAAATGACAAGGCTAAGTAATGTGATGCTAACTAACGTGCTCGCTACTAGCTATGTAGCTAGCTTGACTGTGTTCCATGCACAACATGTGTATTACCTGAGATCTCTGATCCAGCGACTCCTGGTCCTTTCATCAGACGGGAAGCGATAGAACGAGCTATGATCTATAAGTATGATCACTTATGTGATTCCAACCTGGTACAAAGCACACAGGCATCTTGTAAAAGTGCATTTATTTTTAGCAATCTCTTATTTATTGGAGGGAATAAATCAGTTATGAGATCTTCTTCTTCTTCTTCGCTTTAATTACGAGTCACAACCACTTGGAGCATTATCGCCTGTGACATCACTTACGCGAGCCAGAATGGGATTTGGGATTTGTAGTCTTTGTAGTCGCGTATTTTTCATAGTCTTATATTTCAACAGTTTTACGACAAAATGTGACTTTTTTGACATGGAACTTATTGTTTAAGATTGACAAACATCATATGTGTAGTTCGTGGCACAATTCAAACGGGATCAAAAGATACGTTTTCTCTCTCCATTGAATTCAATGTTAATTTTTCGCTTCCGGGGTCCCATGGGCCGGAAGTAGATGGGCGTGACTTCGCCTCTCTATAGAAAAACACCATTTTATATTTCATACCATAGGTTGTTTTATTTATGAAAGTGTTGATTAAACATACAATGAATAAGTAGAAGTACTTTAGTAACCAACATGTGATGCAGTAAACAATGTATACTGTATTTACACAGTGAGGCACACGCGTGAACAGATATATTTGAATTAGTATTTTATTTTTAAATCAGATCTTTCTAATCCTAATCCTAATAGGAACATTTGTTGCGGGCGAACCTGAGCTCCAGGAGAAAACCCAAAAGTGGAAGGGGGGGGGGGGCGTTATGGATGGTGGAGTGAGGGTACGGTGGCCCTGAAGTGCAAGTCAAACAACATTTCACAAAACACTACAGCACTAAATGCTGTGGCGTTTTGTGAAATGTTGTTTGACTTGCACTTCAGGGCCACCGTATAAAGGGGAAGATACAACAATACATTATATTTATATAGCGCTTTTCTTGAACTCAAAGCCGCTTTGGAGGCTGGGGTGAGGGGAGGCAAATGGAGGAGGGACTTAGTGTTGGTGTTTTTTTGATTCCTTATTAATATGGATTTCTGGAAAACCTGAGCTCCAGGAGAAAACCATATCTGAGCGAAAAGTGAAGGAGGGAGGGGGTGAGGTAGGAGGGAGGGGGTGAGGGAAATGGAGGCAGGGAGTTACTGTTGTCCAGCTGGAGCTGAATCACCAGAAGCTTCCTCCATCTCCTCTGAGGAGGTGTTTCTCGCGTCTTTGGCTTTCTTCCTCATCTCCTTCTCTTGCATCTTGCTTATCATTTTCTGCAAGGCAACGTCTCTGTCCTCAGTGTCCCCCCTCCTGCGGGAGAAGAAACCCCTGCTCTTATTCTTCATGTGAAGACAGAGGTCTTCCAGAAGCTTATTTTCCTCCTCCATCTTTCCCTCAGTCGTTGCCCAGCTCAGTCTGCTCTGAGCCAGCTCGTCCCTCTGCTCCTCCACCTGCGTCTCCGTCAGGTGAAGCTTGGTCTCCATGCGCTGGTGTTTCTGGTCCAGGTCGTCCTTCTCCAGAGTCACCTCCTGTAACGTGGTCTCCACCGAATGAACCCTGGACTCCCAGCTCTCCTGGTTCTGGGCCAGGTCTCTGGAGAACTTCTTCTTCTGCTCTTCCAAATCGTTCTCCAACTGCTTGACATCCGTGTCCTTGCGTTGGACAAACTGCTCCCAGTTCAGCTGTTTTTCAGCCAGGTCTTTGGAGAACTTCTTCTTCTGCTCTTCCAATTGGTTTTCCAACTGCTTGACATCCGTGTCCTTGCGTTGGACAAACTGCTCCCAGTTCAGCTGTTTTTCAGCCAGGTCTCTGGAGAACTTCTTCTTCTGCTCTTCCAATTGGTTTTCCAACTGCTTGACATCCGTGTCCTTGCGTTGGACAAACTGCTCCCAGTTCAGCTGTTTTTCAGCCAGGTCTTTGGAGAACTTCTTCTGCTCTTCCAATTGGTTTTCCAACTGCTTGACTAGCCTCTTCTTCAGTTTGAGATCCAACTCCATGCTCTGGTTCTTCTTGGCTGAGTCCTTTTTCTCATCCCTAACCATTTTTAACTTTGCCTCTACCTCTTTCATATCGCTCTGGTGTTTCTTGGCCAGGTCGTCCTTCTCCTGAGTCACCTCCTTTAATTTGGTCTCCACCAAATTAAGCTTGGTCTCCCAGCTCTCCTGGTTCTGGGCCAGGTCTTTGGAGAGCTTCTTCTGCTCTTCCAATTGGTTTTCCAACTGCTTGACATCCGTCTCCTTGCGTTGGACAACCTGCTCCCAGTGCAGCTGTTTTTCAGCCAGGTCTTTGGAGAACTTCTCCTCCTGCTCGCTCACCTGTCCTTTCAGCTGCTTGACGTCCGTCTCCCAGCCCAGGTTCTTCTCGGCCAGGCGATCTTTCTCCTTTTCCACCTGCTCTAATTTAGCCTCCACCTGTTTGAACTCGGTCTCCAAGGTCAGGGTTACCTTGGCCATGTCGTTCTTTTCCTGAGTCACCTCATTCAGTGTTGTCTCCCAGGTGTGACTCTTATCGGCCAGGTCTTTGGAGAACTTGTCCTCTTGCATTTTCAACTGGTCCTCCAGCTGTTGGAATTCCGTCTGCAAGGTCTTGTTTCTACTGGCCTGGTATTTTTTCTTCTTCTCCACCTCTTTCAACTTCATCTCCATCTCTTGCTTCTCACTCTCCCAGGTGAGAGTATGTTCGGCCAGGCTCTTGGTGAACTTGTCCTCGCATTGAAGGAGCTGTTCCTCTCTCCTCTGCAGCAGGTTCAAAGTCACCAGGTTGGCCTCGTTGTGTTGGTCTGAGAGCTTCTGTTGCTGTGTCTCATACAAGGCCACTGTGTCTTCCAGCTGCTTCTTGTGTTGAAGCTCTGCAGCGTCCATCTTCTCCTCCAGATCGCTGTTTCTATCCTCCAAGATTGTCACACACTCGAGGAGTTCATCCCCTTTTCTGATCAGCTCTTTCACGGTCTCCCCTTTCCTCGTCCTCAGTGTGATGGTCTCTGGGTCAGATGTCGCCTGGTCCTTCTCGTCTGAGGCATTTCCTTTCTCTGCCTCATGCCTTGCCACCATTTGGTCCATCTGCCTCTTGTGTTGGCATTCTGCATTTTCAATATTCCCATTCAGACGGGAGATTTCTGCCTCACGCTCCATGATGGTGTCGACCAGCTTTGTGTTCTCTTTGTGGAGCCCTGAGTTCCTGTAGTTCAGGAGCTCCTCGAGACGTTTGACCTTGTCTTTTTGTTTGCGCATACTGTGGCAAAATGTCGTCCTCTCCTCCTGAAAGGCCCCACGATACTCCTCCAGGCCGTTTATCTGGCCATTTCTGCAGTGGACCTGCTTGTAAGCTCGATCGGCTTCTGCTCCATGGTCGAATGGCCTCGGGTTTCCCCTCGGGTTGTTCTGGTGGCTTCTTCTATCCATGGCACCGTCTGTAGACTTGTGTCGTGCGAAGGTAGAATAATCTATTTCTCTGTGGAAGAAGTGTTCTGTCTGAAGACTGCGAAGGTCGTGAAGGTCGTCTGAATGTCACCACGTACAGCTCTGGAGTGAAGAGTGACGAGTGAATGCACACGCATGCCCTTGCAATCTTCCTTCAGACTCCTGTGACATCATCGTGACATCACACTCATCAAAGCCAATGATGTCATCGCTTCAGTGTGCGATGATGTCATCAGTGATGTCACTGAAATAGTTTGGTTTAGACTTCTGCTGTTGCCATGGAAACAAACTCGAATAATAATAAATAAAAAAATAATAGATTTAATTTGTATGGAGCTTTTCCCAATAGTATGAAGCTGCAGCGTCGGAGACAGCCGTTACAGAACCGCACACACAGGTCCCGCGGCACGTGACGGAGCACGTGACGGTCAACGCACGTTCACATGAATGTTTATATATTCTGAGAATTTCAAAAATATAGTCTTTTATATGTATATTAAACAACACTGTTAATTTAGTTTTGGGTATGTTTATAATTCTCTTTCATTATTATTCAAAAGAAAACAACGCTGTTAAACACTGTTCCTTCCACAGTATCATAATTCTCCTTCATTATTATTATTATTAATAAATCAAAGGTGTCTTCGAAGAGGTGCTAGATTACTGAAAAACACCTGTTCGTGTGTTCATGCACCAGCCTGCAAAAGATACACAAGCAGTTTGACCGAGAGGCATTTCAGTTCAGAATACATCTTTATTTATTTGTATTGCGGGGTCTGCTGTTCCCTCTCTGGGGGGAGGCGGGGTCTGCTGTTCCCTCTCTGGGGGGAGGCGGGGTCTGCTGTTCCCTCTCTGGGGGGGGGCGGGGTCTGCTGTTCCCTCTCTGGGGGGAGGCGGGGTCTGCTGCTCCCTCTCTGGGGGGAGGCGGGGTCTGCTGCTCCCTCTCTGGGGGGAGGCGGGGTCTGCTGCTCCCTCACTGGGGGGAGGCGGGGTCTGCTGCTCCCTCTCTGGGGGGAGGCGGGGTCTGCTGCTCCCTCTCTGGGGGGATGCGGGGTCTGCTGCTCCCTCTCTGGGGGGAGGCGGGGTCTGCTGTTCCCTCTCTGGGGGGAGGCGGGGTCTGCTGCTCCCTCTCTGGGGGGAGGCGGGGTCTGCTGCTCCCTCTCTGGGGGGAGGCGGGGTCTGCTGCTCCCTCTCTGGGGGGATGCGGGGTCTGCTGCTCCCTCTCTGGGGGGAGGCGGGGTCTGCTGCTCCCTCTCTGGGGGGAGGCGGGGTCTGCTGCTCCCTCTCTGGGGGGAGGCGGGGTCTGCTGCTCCCTCTCGAGGGAGATGACCTGTCGTGGCACTCTGAACGCTGGCTGAAGGGTTCCCTCCAGCCAGCGTCTGGCCTCCAGAGTCCAGAAGGCAGACCTTTGGCCTTTGAAGCAATAAGAACAAGACGTCGTCTAAAGTATTGCATAGGGAAAGGCTAAGGCATTGGTGCACAGTCGATACGCATTAATAACCTCAACAGATATCGCCATCCAGAGTCTTCCAGCTCGTGTTCCTGATGGTCTACTGATCTGTACGTGGGTAACCTAATATCATAGATCATCTACAAGTGACCCTCAACATAAAGTGTTACTTAAATCAAGTAAACATATTGTTAAGGGCTTTCATACCCTTGTATTTCAAAATGCTCCATGAGAAGAAGACACCACCACGTCCGAATCAAAGGCATGTCCCTCTGAATGAAATTAGAAAGTGACAAAGACATTTTTGATTCACAATGTCCACCATAAATCGAGGTGCTTTACAAAGTCTGGTTTGCGAGCCAGCATGGATCGGCAGTAGCAGCAGTGGAGATGATATTCCGGTCGGCAATTTAATCCACGTCTGTGAATGGTATACCCTTAAACATAAGAACATAGAATTGTAGTATTATTATTTTGTGATCATATTATTTAAAAGTGTAAATTATGAATACCGAACATCTGGATCAAGTAACTGGTCACCACAAACCAATCAGAGGACTTGTTTTGATGCATTGCTCAAATGGTACTGATCATAACATTCAGGCTGCTTTTAATGCAGACGCATCGCAGCTCCATTTGCATTTCACAAGAGAACGTAAGCTAACTCTACCTTCATGGAGAACTGCACGGTGGAAGTGGCTCTCTCGATGGCTTTTCACCTCGCAGTGTTTGGTTGGAGAGAACAAACCAGAGACTCAGAACGGGCGGTGGAAGTCGTTGCAACAACTCTTGGATCGTAATATGCATCTTGAAAGAGAGAGAGCCTGATTGGTCAAACTGAACATTTTGAAACAGTTTCACAGACAGACATAAATTAGGCCTAATTGTTAGATTCCGACACGACAGATCCTAACCGACATAACTGACTAAAACACCTCGTGCAATATCACACAACATGTCAGCATGATGCCGCTGTCTGATGAACGGTAACCAGGCCGTCAGCACAGTACAGACTATTTACAATGACTGTTAAAGAAGCATTCACACTGAAGACAGAACTCAGGCTACTGCTGATTTAACGTAGTGGACACATTGACATGCTTTGTCCTCCGTTGAAGTTTAATTAATTAGCTGACTATAATTCATCATTAGGGTTGGGAAGTTTACTTTTTTAAATGTAGTTACAGATGAGTAGTTACCCTGTTAAAATGTAATAGGTAATGTAACTATTTGTATTGAAAGTCTAATGTTAATTGGGTTATTTTAGTTTTTTGTCACTTTGGATAAAAGCCTCAATAACATAACCATAACACAGTTTCATTAAACAAATAAACAAAATGGTTAACAGTTAAACTTCATGTCAATAACCTGCTTAAAACACTGAGGGTGAGGCTAGGGTTCTTCTTCAGGAACAAGTCCTGCTTCTCGCTTGAGGCCAGGAGAAGGCTCTGTGACCTTTGACCTGTGCTGGACTCTGGGGATCTGTTGTATATGAATGCACCTGCCCATCGCCTGAGCAAATTGGATGCTGCGTATCACAGCGCTCTGAGATTTGTCACAAATTGTAAAGCGCTTACTAGGGCTGTAGCGGTTCACAGAAGTCACGGTTCGTACCTCGGTTCGGGGGTCACGGTTCGGTTCAACAAGAAAAAGCAAAAAAAAGTCCCAAATGCATAAT
The DNA here is from genome assembly GCF_902827115.2 of Pseudochaenichthys georgianus. Lineage (NCBI taxonomy): Eukaryota > Metazoa > Chordata > Actinopteri > Perciformes > Channichthyidae > Pseudochaenichthys > Pseudochaenichthys georgianus. Next base: position 45,593,084 of record NC_047512.1, read on the forward strand.
TCCAGGTTTGTTGTTGTTTATTTTTAACAGTCGTGCAAGTTTCAGTTTAACAATAAGGAACTCTGACATTTTGAATAATGAACTGCATTAAACAGTTAAAAACAAACCACACACTCAGATGGCCAGAGTATCTATACTGGCTGATGTCAAACTAAAAGGTTTCATCAAGCTGTAAAACTAAAAAGGATGTCTTGAACATATTACATCATAAATAATAAGAAAGTGTTTCAAGAACGCAAAGTCGTTGAAAAACATTATGCCAAAAGCTTCCGTTATTGATGTTGGGCTCTGGCTCTGTTGGCTTCTTAGAAACAGCGGGGATCAGCTGCTGAACTGCTGTTGTCTTTTGGGCTCCGTGATTGGCTAATCTGGCTGATGCCTTCTGATGTGATTTAGCATGTTTGGCGTGTTCCCATTAGCATGCCGCACCGCTATCGAACAACGCCGACACACCGCCCTCGTCCGATCCACCACTCGCACACCTCATCGTTATTGTAGTCCACACAGCTGATTCAAAAGAAGCAGGTAGGTTCTAGCTCCTGTCTGTTATCTGAAATCGCCATACTAACTTTTCTTCTTCTTGTATTTTGTTGTTGTGTTTCTTCTTGTTGTTCATTTGTTGTTTAAGGGCGGCTGGCAAACAGCTTTTAGGCGCAACACCGCCCCCTGGAGTATAAATAGTGTAGTGGATGCTGCCCTGAAGGACAGACTTTTTTCCACTCGTAAAAATAAGTATTCGCCGTGTGACTGCATGCACCGAACCGTGACGGTACGGGACGAATACGGATACCGTTACACCCCTAGCGCTTACACATCACTGTGTACCAAGGCAGGTTTACCATCGCTCTCTGTACGGAGGCTCAGTCACTGGTACACGTTTATCTATAAAGCTTTGTTGGGTAAACTCCCGTATGACATCTGTTCTCTGGTAAAGCAGAAAGTTGCGGGCAGCTATTGTCTGAGATGGCAGGATGTGGTCTTGTTAGCTGTGAGGACTGTCTTAGGGAAGACGGCTTTTATGTGCGCAGCTCCACTCGCTGGAACAATCTACAGTCCAATTTGAAATTGAGCAATTTTATTTCTCTGAATGTTTTTAAGGCACGTCTGCACGAGATGCTATGGTTGTTTGTAAGTGTTGGTGAATATGTAATTATGATGTCCTCTATTGTTTGTTTTTATGTTGCATGTGGAACTAAATTGATGCAGGTCTCCCTTGTAAAAGAGATCCATGATCTCAAGGGACCTATCTGTCTAAATAAAGGTTTGAAATGAATTACATGTAGCACGTGTTGCTCGTATGGCTGTTCAATACAACAGAATAGTTGTTAACTTAAAAAACATGATTCACATTACTCACACTCTTACTGTAATTAGTGATTACTCAACTATGACACCTAGTTGGGCCAACATCACGCTAGCTTCATTAAACAAAGGATCAAATATGCTAACGGAGCTATAGCTAGCGAATAGTTGTTTTGAGAGACTTTAATACGGTCATAAGCAACAGATGCTTGTATTGCCTTAACACTATCATAGTTAATGTTAGCTAATCACACTTCATCTCAAGACACCGGAATTGTTATTAATGTTAAACAAATAAAACTGTAAAAGCACTTCACATTACTCACATTCTCTGCGTTGACGTTCACATCCATGTGAACGTGATCCGTCACGTGCCGCCGTGACGCGGGACCTGTATGTGCGGTCCTGTAACTGCTTTCTCCGACGCTGCAGCTTCATGCTACTCGCTTTTCCTAGTGCTGTTGCTATGGAAACACAAACTCGCCATAATAATAACAATTAGGGCTGTCAAGTTAACGCCACTAATTATTTTAACGCGATTAACGCATACATTGGTTGTCCTCGGCCGCCCCGTAGTTTCAGAGCGCATTGAGTTTAAAATACCGTCCACAAGCTGACGCTGACAGCCCCGCTCCTGCCGCCCGCTTGCAGCAGACCACACTTCCACGCTCACCGGCAGGCACCGCCTGGCCATCGGGAGCACCGGGAGAGACCTTACGTGCATTGTTGTTGTTAGCATCTGGTGCTAGCTAGCTGCGCTAACGGATATAAGGAGCTGTTTCAATGAAAACAGAGGAGCAACATTTCGCCACAACTCCTCCGAGCACTTGACTTGAGGCAGGAAGCAGACAGCGGGACGTTGGAGGAACAGTCAGCACACTCAGCTCGGATAGTGCAACATGACTGCAGCGTCCAGGCAGCTCCCGTTCGAGCATATGCCTTGAGTTGCACATAGCTCCAACGATCCATCACACACACACACACACACACACACACACACACACACACACACACACACACACACACACACACACACTTTGTATTGTGTTATTGTATGAGAGAGGTTCCAGGTTGTTGTGTTTAATATTCATGAGAATATTTGTCATTGTTCAAATGATAATAAACATTAGCATAAAGCATATTTGTCCGCTCAGATGTTGATAAGAGTATTACAAACTTGAAACATATTCCTCTAAGGTACATTTAGAACAGATAACAAATGTGTGATTAACTATTTTAATCGACTGACAGCCCCAGTAAAAACATGAATACAACTAAATATCTTCAGATGTTATACATAAGTGTCCTACACTAATAATACAAAGTTATTATTAGTATGCTGTGTGCACCGCCTAGTGGTTAAAGCATGTTATTGAATTATTTTTGTTGAATAATATTATTTGATGAAAAATATTAAGAGTACATACTTTCATAGGGGGAAAGTAGGAGGTCAATGATAGAAATATAGAATATAAAAAATCAAGAAGATACTATAAGTGATCTCTACAATACAACAGTTTAGTGCACGATGGACAAAGAATATGAAGATACTATAAGTGATCTCTACAATACAACAGTTTAGTGCACGATGGACAAAGATATTAATAGGAGGATGTGCAAAACAGACAAACTAATTAACCTTTATTAACACATTAAAGAATACTTTAGGTTAACGTCTTATTTCAAATAAGAAAAAAGCTTTGGGGGTATCTATCTACAGATAAATATTAAGCCTGACAAAGTGCTTAACGTCTAATATATCGCTTTCCTGCAATGTTAACTATGTTGAAGCACTTATTTTAACTGATATTATACATATGGATTATACTCTTATGTAGATAGAATAAGAAATGTGCAGAATATGACAGTTTAATGGTGGAGGTACACACACACATTGATAGATGTCTTGTAATGCACTGTTGAGGAACCGGCGACCCAAGTTTTTCATTCATTGCAGAACTACACCGTAGTTGTGTATATGATATGTCAATACACCTTAGAGAATCTTGAAAGGGATGTGCAAAATAGCCATTATATACAGTTTTTAATTAACTATTAGTAGAGAATAACGAGTAATGAATATACTTTATAGAGATCTGCAGATAAATGTTTAGTCTTCTCAGGCACCAACTATCAAAAAAACCTCCAGGGCTGTACAGTTTAACACTGGCAACTTCTAATTTTGGGGAAAACGTCTTTTAAAACTACAATTCCCAGCAGAGACGTGCCACAGAGAACATGTTGCGAAGCACAATAGCCAGCATGTGTAGTTCTGGGGGGCGTTCGAGTCCAGTTTTGAATAGTCTGCCGTGGTTTCGTTCCATTTCAAAGAGCTTGACGCTCGGCGTAACCTTGGAGCACTGCCACTCCAACATCCAATCCCAGAGCTTGAAGATTAATCACGGGGTTTGTCGCAAAGCGGACAGGCGTCGTCACAACAATAGCTGGGGATTGTGGGTAGTGTAGTCTCTTTGGCGCTCCACATTTCAGAGAAAACGAGTTGTTTCTCTTGACGGGGGAAAAACACAAAAGCATTGTACACAATTTAAATCTATCAATGTTGTTTAATTAACAGAAGTAATCTGGTGTTTTTGAGTTGATGAGTAGTGGAGATATCACGGTCAGATCAATCGACAGTAAGGAGAATACTTACTTCCGGGTGAAAAACCCTCCGTTATCCAATGGGAATGGACGCTCACATTGCCTTTAACTGCCGCCGACATGGACCGATGCGGTGCTTCCCTGAGCGCCGAATCCCGCCGCCGATGGGAATACATTGCAATCAGTTGAAAGCTCTTTGCGTCCGTTTATGAAGCTGAAGGAGCCTCGGCGCGACCGCACGCCACGGGACCCTGACCAGCGTCGCTCCTGACCATCAGGGAGTGAGAGGGTGTTGTCAAAGGACAGCACCCTTCTGCTCATCACACGACCACCACGCCTCAGCTTTAGTGCCAAGCCGTGTTCTCTATAGAACCGAATGATGGCGGTCAGCTTGTCTTGACAAATTCTGAAAACGTTTAAAATACAAGTCGTTGAAGGGATAATGTAGGTTACAGAAGATTATAATTAGGTTGTGGTCCTAGTTTGTGCTATATTTGGTATTTATCATTGCTTTAGTTTTAAGTATGCAACAATGTACAAACCCAAACAGCTAACCCAGTATCTTTGGATGTTGCAAAAGTACTTCAATCATTAGATCAATCATCATTTACCATTCTGAAGTGCAAACATAGCCCTTACCAAGCTCTCACACTGGATCTTAGGAACACACCAAGGGGACATCGTGACGACACCCCCTCCTGACGTTAAGTTACAGTGATGGCACCTGTTTGTGCACAAACAACATGCAGCAGATATGTTTTAGGGTATGCAGCTAACAAAGATATGTGAAATATGAAAAAGTAACGAGCTTCAGAGAGAGGGACATAAAAGCAAGGTCCTTGTAGAGCTGGGGTTCTCAACGTTTTGATGAGTGAGGGCCAATGTAGGTACCCACTATTGGATTGAGGGCCGCCCAAGAAAAAACGGAACACAAAATAATTCCAAAACAAATCCTTTCTTTATTTTACAAACCAATTACCGCAACTCGCGAGATGCCTAGTTGCCATGCAACCAGTAGTCTAGCAAACTTTCCACAAGCTGTCATTCATAATTTAGGAATGACAACCCAGGGGGCGCAGTTTTACCATTCTTAAATTCCATTCTAATTCATACTAGATACAACCATGGAGGATTCAAATATAACACATTAACTATCGCGGGCCGCCAGAAACCTTTCCGAGGGCCGCCATTGGCCCGCGGGCCGCGCTTTGAGAACCCCTATTTACGTTAAATATTGTTTTGCTGGAAATAAACGTTGAAAAGCAACCGGATACAGAGTTGAGAGGTGGGTTTTGAGGCGGGACTGGAACAGGGTGAGGGACTCAGACTCACGGAGGTCTTGGGGGAGGGAGTTCCAGAGCTTCGGGGCTGCCACAGAGAAGGCTCTGTCCCCGAAGCTCCGGAGTTTGGCCTTGGGGATGGAAAGCAAACCGGCTGAGGTGGATCTGAGGGTCCGGGGGGTTGGTAGAGGGTGAGGAGGTCAGTGAGGTAGGGGGGGGCAGATGGTGGAGGGCTTTGAAAGTGAGGACCAGGTATTTCGCTACAGGAGATTCATTCAGGACAATTGCCAACAGCGTCCGTGTTGGTGTCTCAACAGTCTCGACCATCATCCCTGGTGTGGCCACTGCTATCTGGGACTGCCTTGTGGAGGAGTTCATGGCTGTGCCCTCTACAGAGGAGTGGAGGTCAATAGCAGAGAAGTTTGAGGAGCGGTGGAACTTTCCTCTCTGCTGTGGAGCATTGGATGGGAAACATGTTGTCCTCAAAGCCCCAGAAAACACAGGATCCCAGTTCTTCAACGACAAAGGAACATTCTCACTTGTTCTTTTGGCAGTTGTGGACGCAGAGCCATTGATGTTGGGGGCTATGGAAGAACTAGTGATGGTGGCATTCTGGCCAACTCTGCTTTTGGTCAAGCCCTGAAATCTGGCTCCCTCCAACTGTCTGCTGGCCTGCCACTCCCAGCAGGTGACCACCTGGGACCCCTGCCACATGTATGTGTTGCAGATGAGGCCTTTCCTCTCAGGAACAACCTCATGAGGCCATTCCCTGAGCGCAGAATATTTAATTACCGTCTGTCTCAAGCTCGGCTTGTTGTAGAGAATGCCTTTGGGATTCTCTCCTCTCAGTGGAGGATGTACAGGCGTGTAATTGAGGTCCAGCCAGAAGTTTGTGAAGGCTACCTGTATTCTCCATAACTTCTTGCGCAGGACAACCCAGGCAAACACACAGAGGGCCTTCTCAGTTGCTGATGTGGAGCCACTGCCAGGTCTAGGAAGAATTGCAGCCAACAACTCCGCAAGAGAGGCCATCAGAGTTCGGGAGGTGTTCACATCATACTTCAATGCAGAGGGAACAGTCCCGTGGCAAGACGACGTGTAATGCACCAGCACACATTAAAAGGCTCTTTTAAGAGCCCCCCACACATACTATTGAGCAACCTCCTGCAACATGTCTATCCCAACACCAGATTTAGGTCACCAATTCATATAATTATTTCTGTTAAATCCATGAATTATTGTTTTGTGAGGTAGTGCTACTTTCTGCTTTTTAAATGACTTTAGGCAAAGCATATAATAGAAGTAAATTTTGACTTTGAATGTAATAGAATTGTGAAAATATGCAGTCTGTTATTGTGACGACCCCTCCACACCACGAGGGGTGCCGTCGGTGCTGTGTGTGTGTGTGTGTGTGCGCTTACAGGATCCAGTCAAGCCCCCAGGAAGTGCGCCGGACTCTGATGAGAATATTCGTAGTGGCCAAACGGCGGTACTACACTTCCTTTAGGTTGCTGGACCCGGAAACACTTTTTCCCCATTGACTTACATGGGGAAAGAGTGGTCTGTAACTCGTTGGATACTTTTTTATTTTTTTTTAATTAGATAAACTACCCAGTATGAACACTTGTATAGCCCTTATTAAAAACATTCGTTCCTCAAGTTCTAAAATGTGCTAATAACGTTATTCTGAGAGTTATTTCCCTCTGCATTATGAACGCGCATCTAACCCACGGGACCGCGCCGCCCGGCACGTTCAAGTTACGTGTTCAGCACGACATGAGTTGGATGCACAATAACAACGGACCATATCGCCTCACTGCCCACGGAGCTGCAATAATGGATATATTGCACATGTTTGCTGTAATTCATCATTTGTAAAATATTATACTACATGGGCTGTATGATGTAAATCTTGTACCGTAAATGTTGTATTAAACAAAGTTAATATTACCGACGTAGATTAACGTTCCTGTAGCTTCTTATTGCACTTGCAATATACCATTAAAGGAGTTGAACGTAGCTGTTTGCTATTAGGCCGACTATATATTAAGTCGTCATATTTATACATATATCAATAAAGATATGTGTCAAAGCTCTAATCAAATTAACAGTTGTATTAATTATAATTGTATATATATATGTATATTGCCTGTGTTGTATATGTATACACACAAATGAACAACCTTGTGTTTTTTCAAAAGTTTTACAAGTTGTATCGTAGTTTTTATTTTAGTGTTGTTTTCTTCTTATCCACATTTTGATTTCAGAGCACAGGAGAACGCTGGGCCCAACGTCACGCTCAACAGTGAGGCTGGCAATGCTGAACAAAACCAGTTATAATATTTATTCCGCTGAAAAAGTGAAAGCTCTACGAAAATGTAATTAAAAATAACGTAAGCATTTTATATAGAAATTCACAAATATAAGAAATGAAACCTAAAAGAGATGTTAACACATGTACCTCTGATGGCTGGCATAGTAGAACTAGGTGAACAAAATAGTGACAAAAAAGGTAATACAATTTATATAGATTAAAAGGTAATATAATATTGATTACAATTATTCTATTAAAAAATCCACCAAACATGATCAGCAGGAAAGCCCTCTGAAGGCACTTCATGGTTTGAAGAAAGTTGAGGATGGGGTCCAGACCGTTCAATCAGGAGAGACTTCATTTTGCTTAAAGAACATTTATTGACACGTGTCGTATGATAGACCCCGATCCCCCGGGGTCTAGACACTGGTGATGAAGATCCTGATAAATCCCCCGCGCCCCTCCCCCTTCACACGAGGTCACGTTCAGTGTTCACTGCCACTTCACTGAGGCTAAAGGCCCTGACACACCAAGCAGTCACCAGAGGACTAGCCGACGCTGAAGTCGGCTGTTGCCTGGCCGTGTTCTCCTGCGTCTTGGCCATGTGTCGCACGGGAACACACCGCACCGACTTCAGTGCGTGAGTGGCAATAACTCTCCTTACCAGCAGGTGGCGGTAGTGTGTATTCGTCATTCAAAAGAGGCAACAACCGGAAGACAGAGAAGAAGAAGAGTATATTTTCTCCGTAATATCATACAGAGCTGGCCTCTCCTGGATCAAGGTGATGAGCAGGTCTTCGTTTGCATCATTCCAGATCGCCATGATGAGATGAAAATGAATAGCAGTCTGTGTGTGCCTTCTTAAATCGTTTGTTTAGGTCCCTCACTTCCGCTTCGCTTCTCATGCACTGATTTGCTAGCTGAACAGCCAATCAGAGTGATTATTGGGTCTGGCAGTCCAAATAAGGCGTGTCACGGTCGAAGGTGCGGGACACACCAACCTGACTACGGCGCCGCGAATGCCCGACAGCCTCTGACGGCCTCTGACTCCCAAAATCGGGTTGGTGTGTCAGGGCCTTAAGACAAAGCTAACTTCAACTAAAATCAACGACTTTGACAGTTTGCTCCAAAAGGTAAGAGACGGAAACATATTGATTGTGTAACCTGCCTCCTTAATGTCTGTATGTATGTAACATGTTCTCATATAAAACAGTAAAATAAGCCAAACTACTCAACCGCAACCGCTACTGTGGCTAAGCTAATGTCGGGTGTTTGCTCATTAGTTTTTCATAGTTAACCAAAATGCTAGACATGTATGCATGCCAGCAGTTCTGCGATGTGAACTCTGTATGCATTAGCTAACTTTCAAGAAACCAGACTTTGAATTTATAATTCGTTTTATTTAAAATCTATAAATGTGAGATGAAAAAACTAAAAATGACATATCTTTGTCACAACACATGTCCATTGCAAACGACGATGCATACAGAATGTTCAAGAACACATTATTTTGAAAGAGGCGTGAAAATCATTTGTACTTTATTTATAGATGGCAGAAATAGCCGGACCAACATCCAATCCAATCCTGAAGGAGAGTGGGCCTCCCGCCATACTTGGACACGGTGCTGGATAGTTCTTAAAAGCATTTGTATTCATTTTGTTTCAGTAATTCGTTGATTGCATCCCCTTTACTTTCATATGTACCTTATTGTTACATCTGATAAGTGAAATCAGCTGATTGTGACCGTATCACAACAAGTCAGTGACTTGATACATCCTGCTTCGTAACAATGCATGCAATATTAATATATAATCTTAATCCTTATAAAGTGTCATCATGATTCTATGAGTTATATGTAATATAATATAAACATTAAACTTGTGTAGTCTTCGTAAAACAATATGACAACTCGCCTTTTTCTAAAAGATGATCAACAGTAACCACTTTTTTTCCTTTTTCAATATAGTTTATTCTATCAGGTCCCAATGTGTGGATAATAGGGAGCAGCTGCGTTCGACGTGGGGAAGAGAGAGCCAGACTCACCATGGGAAGCAACCTGGGTCCCAATTGCCGTGGTTTGGAAAGGGTGGTCTGAGGTGGAGGAACCTTCTTCTATCAGTCCTTGAGAGGAAGAACAGTCCCGGATGTCCCGCTCATCCACTGTGGCGGCAACGACCTTGGCAACATCAAAGGTGTGGAGGTTGTCACAGCGATGAAGCAGGACCTGCTTTCCCTCAGTGACAACTTCTCAGAGATGAAGATAATTCGATCTTCCATCAATGAGAGATGTCACTGGAGGAAAGCTGAACCAGGCCAGCATGTGGGGGAACAGAGAGATGGGTACGTGTGTTAGTGGTTTGGGTGGAGAGAGGGTAAACTCTAAGACAGGGGTGGGGAACCTTTTTCCTCTCAAGGGCCATTTCGATGTTTTCAACATCCTCCGAGGGCCGTACAAATTATTGACCTCTGCTTAAAAATACTAAAATCACAGCCCACTCATTTGGCCTTTCTTTCATGCTGGGCAGAGAAAAAGCAACATCTGAATCCAGATATTTTACCACAACTCTGCACGCATTCACGTGCAGAGTTGTGGCATGACCACCCAAACAGAAAGATATGGACACAAGATGTGTGCAAATGTATTTAGACTCCTATCCATGTGAACATGATTTAAGTGTGGGGGGGGGGACCTAACCTCCTCTAGGGGGGTCCAGGGGGCATGCTTAAAATGTTGAAGTTGAAAGCATCCATCTGGTGCACTTTGAGAGCAATATTAGTAGATCTATGGAAACATCTCTCAACACCAGATGAAACAGAACTGGAAGCAGATTTTTATTTTTCTTTGTGGATATTTTACAAATCACTCTCCTTTCAAACTGTATTCTTGTTTATTAATAACAACTTTTTTTTACTGTCATATAGTATTTTATACCTGTTTACTTTATTCTCTTATTTGTTTACAACTATAATGATCATATAAAGATGTGCCTTTGCCTCACTGGTTGTAGAAAAAGCTTCTTATATTCGTTAGCATAGCTAGCTAACCAGATGCTAATGACAACACAGTTATTGACTGTATGAACAGTATGACAGATGAACAGATCGCCACTGGGCTTTCAACTGAAGACACAGACACGCAGAAACTGCGGCATGTGTACAGACTTATCGGTACTGCAATTTTGGAAGTGCCGGAGCAGAGTGGCGTTCTGGTGCTCTCCGTCAGAATTGCACCCCTGTCAGACGAGCCATATACCACGTGATGACACGTTAGGCTCGTGTTGTGTTCAAGGACCCTGACCTTGGCCAGGAAAAACAGGCACTCGCTTGTTTAATTATTTTTCGGTCTAGATTTCTTTAATTTTTTTCTTTTTTGCGTGTTTATAAATTACCTCGAGGGCCACACCAAATGGTCTCGCGGGCCGTATACGGCCCGGGGCCGGAGGTTCCCCACCCCTGCTCTAAGAGATGGACTTTATTTCACCATGTTTTTAAGTAACCTTAAACAGTCCCTTGAGGCTACAATCTAAAGTGGTTCTGCATTTTGGATTCTAGCCTCAACAGGATATGTATATTTAACAAAAATAACTTTAAAATTTGACAGGGCAGTCCTCCTTGTAAGGATGTCTTCACTTACTCACACTATTTTTTTTTAATTGAATTAAACTGTTCACTCACATTCTGTGTTCTTCCTCTCTCTTAAACTTTAGTCCCCCTCTCTTTCTCTCACTCATCTTAGTCCCCCTGTTTTGTTTCTCTCTTTCTCTCACTCATCTTAGTCCACCTGTTTTGTTTCTCTCTTTCTCTCACTCATCTTAGTCCACCTGTTTTGTTTCTCTCTTTCTCTCACTCATCTTAGTCCCCCTGTTTTGTTTCTCTCTTTCTCTCACTCATCTTAGTCCCCCTGTTTTGTTTCTCTCACTCATCTTAGTCCACCTGTTTTGTTTCTCTCTTTCTCTCACTCATCTTAGTCCCCCTGTTTTGTTTCTCTCTTTCTCTCACTCATCTTAGTCCACCTGTTTTGTTTCTCTCTTTCTCTCACTCATCTTAGTCCCCCCTGTTTTGTTTCTCTCTTTCTCTCACTCATCTTAGTCCACCTGTTTTGTTTCTCTCTTTCTCTCACTCATCTTAGTCCCCCTGTTTTGTTTCTCTCTTTCTCTCACTCATCTTAGTCCCCCTGTTTTGTTTCTCTCTTTCTCTCACTCATCTTAGTCCCCCTGTTTTGTTTCTCTCTTTCTCTCACTCATCTTAGTCCACCTGTTTTGTTTCTCTCTTTCTCTCACTCATCTTAGTCCCCCTGTTTTGTTTCTCTCTTTCTCTCACTCATCTTAGTCCCCCTGTTTTGTTTCTCTCTTTCTCTCACTCATCTTAGTCCCCCTGTTTTGTTTCTCTCTTTCTCTCACTCATCTTAGTCCCCCTGTTTTGTTTCTCTCTTTCTCTCACTCATCTTAGTCCCCCTGTTTTGTTTCTCTCTTTCTCTCACTCATCTTAGTCCACCTGTTTTGTTTCTCTCTTTCTCTCACTCTTCTTAGTCCCCCTGTCTTGTTTCTCTCACTCATCTTCCCCAGCCTCACCCAGCTGTGGTGTGTCTGTTCTCTTTCTTCTCAATTTTGGATGTGGCCCAGGAGGAAGCGCAGCCACTTCCAGACACTGGTACGGGCCCACCGTCATCGGCCAGATCACAGACGGCGACGAGACGGCGTACAGAGAGGAGGTCGAAAACCTGACATCTTGGTGCCAGGATAACAACCTCCATCTCACCGCCAGCTAAACCAAGGAGCTGATTGTGGATTGCAGGAAGCAGCAGAGAGAGGGACACGCCCCCATCGCCATCAATGGGACTACGGTGGAGAGTCAGCAGCTTCAGGTTCCTCGGGGTCCGTCACGGACACGGCTGCATCACGGCCTGGTACGGCAGCTGCACCGCCCTCAACCGTAAGGCTTCACAGAGGGTGGTGAAAGCTGCACAGCACAGCACCAGGACGGAGCTGCCATCCATGGAGGACCTCTACTCCCAGAGGCTCAGGAAGAAAGCCCTCAGTTTATGTTTGTTAGAAATATTTTTGGCACATTTATTCCTATTGCAGGATATTGAAGTTTCCCATGTACTTTTTAAATTAATAATAGTATGTTCATCTTGATGTTTAACTTGTAATATTGTAATCATCTTAGTTAGAAATGCTGTTTCCACCCCAACCTCTGCCGCTGAATGGTTGTATATATTGTTACTGAAAGTGCTTGTCTTTGATATTATAATGATGACACCAGAAACTCGCTCTTTGTGAGATTTATTTGTTCACATTTTTCCCAGCCACAAGATGATTTAATTCATTGGAGCCTCAAAGCTGGGTGAAGGTGTTGATGCACGGATCAATGCATTCCACTATGGCTGGGGATGTCTGTGAAAAAAGGAGAAATAATCTTAAACAAGTGTCTCAGTATAGGGAAACAAGCTGACAAAAACATATCAATTAGATCAGAATACATTGTTACAGCAGAAAAGAGCCTAATGTTAATTAAAGTATGCATAAAATAAAGTATTAAAGACTCAAAACAAGAAATTATAATAAAAAAAGTTACACATTTTACAAAATACACATCCTGTAACAGTTTGGAGGATTTAGCAGCCAGCTATATTACACAGTTTTAGTGGCATATATATGCATATACATGGTTGGTATTTAACAACAAGGGGTGTTGGACTGTGATATTGGTATTTATGGAAACATGTCACACCTTTCCTTCAAGTACTATACGTTGTAGTTACTTGTTGGGTTCTTAACATGAATAATCACAGTTACTATCCTTTTACTCCATCACATTTCAAAGAGAAATAGGCTATTGTTATTTTAACTCCACCACAGTAATCCATCATCAGCTTTACTTTTTAGATAAAGATTTAAATCACAATTGATCATAATTCGAAATACATATGTCTTTATATATCACCAAGTGGTTTCATGCTAAATGCAGCTCTGTTGCTTGGATATCACTAGATCCTGTTACATCAGCGTTATATAGAAGTACTACATTAGCATAATTACTAGCTAGCCGCTAACTGCCGCCTCGTTAATATCAAACTCCATCATATAACAATCCAGTACCATGCTGTCATGAGCGCGCGGTGCTGTTACGTGTACGCAAATTGACGTGCTTGATGTGAACGAGCATGTTGGTTAAAGTTGCGCATGCGCTATGAGCGCACATACGGGTACTTCTCAGGCATGCTGGGTAATCTGTGACGTTTCGCTCTCTCGAAAGTTGGGCCATTTTATCATCATGCGCTAATGAGCAACTCTCATAGGAATGAATGAGGCCCCGCCTCCCACGCTGTATCCAGTTCTTATTATACATCCATGGATCCAGTGGCCGGCATGTGTCTGATGAGCTGCACCTGGGTCGGGGAGCCGAGAGCCAAACCGGATTCGTCCCTCGCTCTCATTCCTCGAGGCCAGGGGTGGCCAACCCGCGGCTCTTTGCCTAGTTTCATGCGGCTCTTCAGTTCATATTGAATTGTATATGTATGAGTTTGGGGGAGAGACACTGACTCCTGACTAGTGTTGCACGGTGTACCGATACTTGAAAGGTACCGCGATACTCTGCCGTTAAAAACGTTACGATTCCTCCGTTTCATTAGTATCGGTACTTTAAGAATGACGGGGAAAGTACTCCGGTGAGAAAGCGCTGTTTAATAAGAGCCGTGTGTGTTCAGCGCTCTGCTTCCACTCCCTGCAGCCGTGCCTGCAGTCCCTCCCCTCTCAAGCACGCTCTAAGTCCCTCCCTCTCAAGCACGCTCTAAGTGCCTCCCCTCTCTCGTGCACGCGCTAGCTGCCAGAGCATGTGAGAAAGCGAGAAGCATGGCTGCAAGTGCGAGTGCAACTGCCGCTGCGCCTCGGCTTGTTGACTAAAAAGACGCCTGAAGCGAAATGTGGAAGTATTTGAGCGATATCTCTGACAGTGAGGGCAAGCCTACGGACACCACGAGGCCCGTCTGTGAGACATGTATTAATTTTATTGTCATTTATTGTTCTCATTGTTTAAAAGTTTGTGTCATGGTTATGGTTCTGGAGTGGAGTGCACTAGCTGGGCATAAAAAAGTAGGGCTTAACTCTTACGTCGGGCTTAGCTACGTCCGACTTAGTGATTCGAATTTACACCGAGTGCACCAAGCCTGACTAGTCTCGGGCGTAGCTGCGCCTGGTCGGATGCGCGTCCACGTGAATACACGCTAAACCGTAATTGTTGCCAAGCAACACACGTCTACATAAGTTACCACTCGAACTCCTCCATTCAGAGGAGGGTAAGAATTTGATAATGAATATGGATAACGGAAAGAAGAGAAAAACATGTTTTACTGATAGAGAAATTAGAACCTTAATTGAAATATATGCAGAGCACAAAAACTCGCTAACTGCCAAATGTAATAACAATATGACCAACAAGAACAAACTCGCAGCCTGGAAGTCAATCACTGAAGCAATACATGACTTGGGTGATGGAGGGATACGGACGGTGGAAGAGTGTAGGAAGAAGTGGAAGGACCCACTATCCAGAGCCAAGAAGGATGCGTCAGTTCTCAAAACCTCTCCATACAGCGATATAATTATAGCTATCTTTGGAGAGGATTCCCCCTCTTTCACAGGGTTGCGTGGGATCGACAGCTCAGAGCCGTCAACCTCAACATGTGAAGAGGTTGACGCAGACGTGTCAGCTGTCACTATAAGTGGTAAGTCATTAATAGAGTAACATCTCCCTACATTATCTATATAAACATTACCCCCCGTGAGACATCACGGCTAGCAAGATAACAATTAGCAATCACGGCAGTTGATAGTAACTGACTTGAAATGTTACAGACTCAGAGGACCGCAGAGAAGAGGGAAGTCCCTCACCCACAGCAATGACTCAAGGGGAATCCCAAATGGCCCCACCCCGAAAGAGAAAGAGGGATTTGACTGAGCTACAGCGGGAACTGACGGAAAAAGAAATCATTCGTGTGGAGGTGGAGACCGCAAAATTAAGAGCGGAACACGAGAAGATTGAGCTGGAGGAGGAGAAATTGAGACTCCAAATTACCATTCTTAATAATCAGCTAATCATGACGGAAGAAGACAATTCGTTCATTCTTTAATCATATGTGTTGTAGGCTACTTGTTTTTATCTCAATTTCATGTTAATAGTTCTCCAAAATGTTGTTTAATGTTCTTGTGTGCTGTTTTTAATAAATGTGGCTATAAAACGGCCTAATGAAAATATGTGGTCACAAAGGGAGCTTATTGAAATGCAATTGCAAAAAACCAGCGTTACAAATATACAGGTCTAATATAGGTTGTTTATTATATGATTGCGGGTAAATCGTCCACCGATGCCAGCAGGAGCCACAGGGTTCTCATCCGCCTCCAGTGCCAATTCTCCATGCATGGGAAGGGGGTTCTCTTTTTCACAGATGTTGTGCAGCACCGCAGTGGCAGCAAGGATCACGCCGACGCGCTCAGGGTGCATTCGCATTTCACCGTGGAGGCACTGAAACCTGCACAAACCAATTTAGCCTATCTACATTAAAAGGCTGGCCTTTTATATATTATAAAAATGACTTACTAACCTACGTTTGAGCACTCCAATGCAGCGCTCTACAATGTTCCTCGTTTGTACAGGCTTCTCATTATAGCGGCGCTCTTGCCAAGACAATGCCAATGTCCGAGTTGCACACAATTTGGACATTTATTGAGTGGTAACCCTTTCTGTTAACATACAAACGCTCATGTTCAGAGGGGGCCTGAATGCGAACACGAGTACCGTCGAGGCATCCGACAATACCAGGTATACCTGGTAGGTGCATATAGTTCCTAAGGCGGTGCTGGAGGGCCAATGAAACTTGTCTTATAGCCCGACATGCAGTTGTGCGACGAACATTAATCATGTCTCCCACAGTATTCTGAAAGGCCCCGTTCGCGTAGAATCTGAGCGCAATCAGCAGCTGCAAGGTTGGGGAGAGCGCAGCGTTTCGATCTGATCCGTGCTGGAGTTGAGGGAGATCTCCTCGATTAAATCAAAAAGGGCTTGTCTGCCAAAACGAAACCTCTCTTATCAGTTCACTGAATAGATGTCCAGTGGGTTTGTTCGATCACGGACGACTCTCTCTTCTTAATGCCCTTTCATTGTTAAACCTGTAAACAAGACGCCCTGCCATCGTTAATATCCTTCTTGCCTGTTTTACGTTACTATGGTTACTAGTCTGTCTTTCCGATTTACGCCTGCTCCATACTAGGCTTAAAAGTTACACCCGGGCGCAACGCATACAGGGCTTAAGTCTAAGTGCTGCACTAGTCATAACTTTAGTTTGGTCTTAACCTTCGGTTCTACGTCGTACGTAGAGATACGCCCAGCTTATGCCCAGCTGGTGCACTCCACTCCTGGTGTGAAATAAAGCACAATAATTACATTTAAGACTGTTTCCCTTTTTTTAAGAAAAATAACCGGAATCGCAATTCTTGACTTGTTATCGAAACCAAAATGTTGGTATCGTGACAACACTAGCTACTCCTGACAGTTAACCCTGATATTTAGTAGGTCTGTTGAGTATTGAATGCTGATCATTCTGACGTCATTTGGCCGGTCAAAGTTGTTTGGGCTCGGATCAAATCGCTCCGTTACTTTCGTCCCGGCTCTCCCTACGTGTGTGTGGTGTCAGTATGAGAGGATGACAGCGCGTCTAATTTTGATGTGGCCCAAGAGCCAATCACAATAATACCTGCGATGCAGTGAACCAATCACCTTTGAGGGGGGGGGGGACCTATCGTTGATTAAACACTATCCAGTGTTTCCCCTACCATTGTCTTGGAGGGGCGCTGCGCCCCGCGCCCCCCCCTGAAATTCAAGATGTTTACAAAATATATATAATTTTTTTTTGTAATATATATATAGCACCAAATTGCAAATAATCTCTAACTACTGTCACTTTTCACATTGAACATGTGCTCTTTTATTAAATAAACTAAACGCTTTCATCTTAAGTTGTGAGTTCAGTGTTTTTGACCCTAAGAAACCCTGATGCATTAATCAATAATCCACAGCTCCTCTCTGCTCCAGAGGATTTAATATATATATATCCCAATGCCACACAAACGCATCAGTGACGTGGTTGAAATCTTGTCTCCAGAAAACTGAAACAAGCGGTATCAGTGACTGTGTGCTTGATGTGGCTCTTAACCTCTGACTGGTTGGCCACCCCTGCCCTTGGCACTCTCTTCACGCCAGCCTCGGGGGACCTTTTGCTGGCTTCGTTTATTTGTATAAATATAAATAAATTATTGATATATTGTCGCACCTCCTCTCCACTCTCAGGTTTTGTTATATGTAACACTTATATTTCTAGAAAGGATTATATGTGACTAGGAATACTCTGTGCCATGAAGAAAACCTAAAGGAAAGTATGCGACGGTGAAAGAATAAAGGAACATACGTGGGTAACATTCAACAAAGTGTTTTTAATAAATTACAATTTAAATTATATATACAGTAATACACATTTTTATTTAATAGCCTGGTTTGTTCCCTTCAAAGCTTGTCAACCCATGGCAGGTAATCTATTACAATTCCAAATTTAGCACAACTTGCTTCATAAATTAATCTATGGATTTCGAACTTCACCTGCTGTGTTGGCAGTCTTTGCAGGGAAGGAAGCAGGCTTCGGAGGAAATGCTCATCCTCAGAGTGGGGCGGCAGGCAGAGCCAGGGCTCGAGCTTAACACTAGAACCGCCAACGGGTAAATTTTACCCGCAGCTGTTTTTTTTATTGTATGTAACTTTTTTTCAATAAAATATTAACGTCTCCCAGTCCGTGACTTTTCCTGAAAGTGTGTTATGTAACACCCTGTGTTGTTAAAAATGGTCAATATGAAGTCAAATTGATATTTATACCTATTTCCGCCAGCGGGTAATATTTACCTCATAGAAATGCAGCGCTCCTCGCGCTATTGATTTCGCGTTCAAAATGATCAAAATACTACGGAGGGAAGATATTTTCATTTGGAGGGGAAGCTCGCGAGTGTGTGTGTGTGTATACGTGTTTTTGCGTTTGTGTGTATTGTGTTTGTTTCCCAGAGAAAACCCTCACGAGAAACACCGGCTGTTGTTGTGCCTGCTGTCAAGTTACTCCGTTCTCCGCTTGTAATTATGCCGAAGCTTCACAGCTGTATTTATCTTCTGAATTTGCCGAAACAAGTTTAATATTCTGAAAGCCAAGACTTTGTTTAATTTAAATCAGATGAAAACAAACTAACGGACCCTGCCGTGTTATCTATGATTACTATACTCTTACGTTCATAATTTCGGGAGGGGGGGCGGCGCTGCTGGAAGAGCAGATTGCGAGTGAGAGGTGCCTGTCTTCGTCCCTTTACAAGCTTCAAAAATGTATTTATCGTGTGATTTTGGAAATAAAAGTTTCATATTCTGAAAGCCAAGACTTTGTTTGTTTAAAATCAAACAAAACACCCGAACCCTGAAAAAAATAGTTGTTTACGTAAATCCACGTTTATTCTGAAATGAGCCGTTGCGACTTCCGACTGATTTTGATAGAGCGGGTCACATAATATGAAAAGCTGAGAGTCCACAGATTATATTGGTATACATGTCATCCCTGTGCGATCAAAACTCACCGTTCTGTATGGTACATTGCACCTTGGAAATCAATAGCGGGTAAACTTTACCCGTTGGCGTATACAGCGACCTCTGGCGGTTCTAGTGTTAAGGACGTCCCGTCGTCGAAAAAAATAGTGTCGGGGAGGATACAAAATAATTTTGGGACGAGAGTTAAAATAAAAATACCCTGCTAACTCTACTACAAACGGCGATGAAAATGAAACCGACTGCACGTTTTGTGTAGCACACAGTTATTAAATCTCCTTATCAACATAAACACACACAGTACGTAGCTACAGCTGTGCCCGCAAATTCGCGGGTCTAGCTATGTACCGAGTGTGTGTGTTTCGCGGGTTGAGTGATGTACAATAACGTCAAACTTGTCCATGCCTTTATCTTCAGTAGACTGGACTAATTCCTGTTGGTCTTCACAGGTCTCACTAAAACATCTATTAGGAAGCTGCAGCTGATTCAGAACGCTGCTGCTCGAGTCCTCACTGACACTAAGAAAGTGGATCACATCACTCCTGCTCTGAAGTCTTCACACTGGCTTCCTGTGTGTCAAAGAATAGATTTCTAAATACTGCTGCTGGTTTATAAAGCACTGAATGGTTTAGAATACATTTCTGACCTCCTGCTAAATGATGAACCATCCAGATCTCTCAGGTCTTCAGGGACTGGTCAGCTTTGTGTCCCCAGAGTCAGAACTGAACATGGAGAAGCAGCGTTCAGTTATTATGCTCCAAACATCTGGAACAAACTCCCAGAAACCTGCAGGTCCGCTGCAACTCTGACTACTTTTAAATCCAGACTAAAGACTTTTCTTTTTGTCGCTGCTTTTAATTGAACTATTCACATCTTAGACTGCACTGTAACTTTTATCCATGTACTTTTTCTTTCAATGTTTATTTTATTAGCTTTTCTTTTTAATGACTGATTTTAAATGCCATGTTCTTAATGTCTTTTGTTTATTGTAAAGCACTTTGAATTGCCTTGTGTTGAAAAGTGCTATATAAATAAACTTGCCTTGCCTTACAATGACATCCCGTGGAGGAATTCTGAAATGTTTTACCGTTAATCACAAAAACGCACAGCAGAACCAGACCCTGGAGCGCCGGCCTCTTTATTTACTTACTCCTCTTCATCCCCTATGGGTAATAAGGCTGAGAAGAGAACCCTCCATCGTATTTAGTCCTTAGCAATATGCTGCGCCTCTCCCCATGTAGGGATGGGTACCGAGCCCCGGTGTTACACGGGCCCCGGGTCGGAATTATTAAAGACAGTGGTAACGTTAAGCTCCGACGTTATCGAACTTTTTATCGGTACTGGAGATATTTAAAATATATATGTCATATGTATTATTGCTACATACACATTATATCGCAGTTTTAGTTTCACAATAAGACTGCGTCTATGATGTATTTTCGAGCTTTCCAATCCAGACGAGATCTCTGTCCCGTCTGTGTGCGAGGGGGCGGGCCGTTCGTAAAGGCCTCCTGACTGACAGGCCGTCATCCTGTTGGTGGTTACTCTGGGTTCTGTCTTCAGGACAGAGTTGGATTATTTTGTTAATTGGATGGGACTTGATTGGATTAAATATTAGAGTCATTTTCTCGTTTGTGTGTTTGTTTAAATATATTTGGCCTTTGTGTATGTGATTGAATGAGTATTTCGGGAGGATGGTGAAAAAAGTTAGTCGAGAACCCTGGGCAGAGCACCGGAGCCCCGCATTGTCAGGGCCTCAAGGAGGCGTTCATGCACCTCCTTTTCATTTTCTACATTCCTGGGCCTTTTTCTTCCTGCATGACAAAAACAGATATCATTTTTTAGTGAAGGTACAGCAATGCATCAATACAATAAAATGCGATCAAAACTGTCATTTACATACCCCTTGGTGCTCTGCCTACACCACTAGGTCCTGCAGGGGCATCAGTGGGGACAGCAGGAGGGGCATCAGTGGGGACAGCAGGAGGGGCATCAGGGGCATCATCATGATCCTCTGCCTCACTGCCCTCTGAAAACTCATGTTCATCTGGAAATATTGAAAATATAAGAAAGATGTATTTTGTATTCCAAATATTGTAATGAGATAGTAAAATGGAACAGGTATTGTAATTCTAGATTTTGTGAGAATACAACTTTTTACAATTGCACTTGTATTATTATAATTACTTATTGATACATTAAGCAGTTATAGCCTTGATATTCTCTTGAACATTGATTTTTACATTTTTTTTGTAGATATTCTGTATGACTTTCCTCTGCAGTGCGAATGAGAATCAGACGGGAGAGGTCAACCAACCTCTCCCGTCTGCTCCCTGCGCTTCACCTCCGTACCCTGAGGTCCTGTCTTCCTCGACACCATATTGCTGGTGGTTTTTCTCGGGGTCACAAATGGGTCGAGGAAGGACAGGACCGTAGAGTATTTCCACTTGTTATTGGTCCCTGCTGCTGACCCACTCCTCTGATCCTTCTCCCTCTTTCTTTCTTTGACATACGTGTCCCTCAAACTTTTCCACGTCCTTCAGCATACCTCCTCTGACAAGAAAAAAACGTTTACAAACAGTAACTTTTAACCGTTATCTGCCGTTAAACCGGCGGTTGAGCTAACTTGGTTAATGCTAATGTGTTATCAAGCAAACAACGGATGTATATGTTGTATAACTTACCAGGTATGCTTACTTCCTCGCTTATCTTCCTCCATTGCGAGCTCTTTCTTGTTGCGGTCCCGGTAGGTATACGACATTGTATCGTATATCTCCGGGAACCCACACACAGACATAACTACTTTTTCTTCCATCTTCAGTTTACAACTGATCAACAGCAGCACGTCAGAGAGACATCAGAGGGAATCCCAACGCTGATTGGCTTCCGTGAGAACGCGTCACGTGAATTTGACGCTAGAGTTGAAACAATTGCATTACATTCCGTGTCTTCACTTGTTGTCTCTCCTTCCTCCCTTACGGAGCGTCCACACAGCAGCGTGCGTTGACGCTTGGCGGGTCAACGCGACCAACAACCAATCACATGAATCTCCCGCCCCAGACATACAAAGCAAAAAAGCCCGGTTCTTCTCCACTATTGCCAAAATGGATGCCGGTTATGTAGCAAGAGTAGCACATGTAGCAGAGTCCTGCATCGGAGGCGGACAGGGGCACGGCGGCCATCCACCACATCCATGGCCTGTATGCCCTGCTCCCAGTCCTCTCCGATGGACACATTCTCCAGCTCGTGGCTGATGCCCTCCACACTGCTCGGCGCTAGGGATGGGAACCATTAATCGAATATTCGAATATTAAAAATGGTTCATGTATTCGAATATGAGTTATGAATATTTTTATGAATTTATTTTTGGGAGTGATGGCTAAGTTGATTACATATTATCAAATTGAATAATTCAATGTATATATATATGACAGTGCCATAGCTAAATGTGTTACTTCACTCGTGTTCATGTCCAAATCCATCAGATCTAGCTAGTTCTAGCCAATGATACGGCTGCTGCCCCTCCCTGCACGCAGATCACGCAGACTCAAACCTCATCTTAGGCCCAAATGTGGCGCAAATGAGCTCCGCAGCCGTTGCGAGGTTCCGGCGCTAACAGTTCATGAGCGTGCTCCCCCGCCCCCTGTCAACACTCGCGACACATTGCCAGCCTAAACAACAATAAGCGCTGCTTGGCAACCGTGTGTGGCGGCAAAGTACATAGACATTTTGACAGGAGAGATTTAGTTTAGCCGGTATTCAACATATTTTACCAGTCATAGTCCGGTAATTATTTACACTCCAAGAAGAGTCCTACACAGACATGGCGTCAAAAAGGAGTATTGTGTGGAAATATTTCGACCAGGTTAGTGAGTGCGGTGTAGAGGTCAAACTATGCCAAATTAAACTTATATACATGCTATACCTTGCTATACCCGCAACCTTTTACCCAATTTTTTTTTATAGGATATGTACATTCCAGTTAACCGTTTTTTGGGGGGTCGAATATTGGAATATACATTTGCTTTCAAATTCCCATCCCTACTCGGCGCCCAGCATATGAGGGACTTTGGCACAGGGACTGTTGTTGCTGATGACGTTCCTTTATACTGTGATGGGCAGGCAGTGCCATGCTGCGCCTGATGCTGCAGCTGCAGTCTCAGTTTAGCAATCTCTTTGAGGTGGTCCGCGCTGCCCCAGGAGGCTGACCGCTGTTGAGGACCTCCCTGTTCTGCTTCCTCATCAATCCACAGAGTCTGTGTGGCTTGTCTTTCATACAGGAGGGGTAGGGTCCGTGGGAGTCCCGAGGCCGCTGAGGTACGGCCCTGTGATGGCGTCTGGGGGACAGGAGGAGTCCTTATGTTCGGGGGACAGTCTTTGCTTATCATTTCCCCTCCCCGAAATGAGTGAGGGACTGGAGCCTCGGCTGTTCGTGGTTCCACCACCCCCGCGTGGGGCTGGCAGGGCACGGTGGCTCGGATGGGGTGCAGACGGCAGCTGCTGCTGTTGTCCCTCGGCTGCTGGAGCGAGTTGCTGGGGGCTGACATCCTTCGAAGCTGGCTGTAATTCCTGTAAGATACTAACACATGACGATGTAAGCTCTAACAACTACAATAGTCACTTCAAAAGTTCTTTATGATACTTCTTGAGACGTTCAATTCTTGTTTTCAAGCTCTCTTCCCCATCATGTCTGTGACTACCCGATCTGTGTCTCTTAGTGTTTTGAATATCCCCTTCATGGTGCACGTGTTTGGGAAAGAGGCATAACCCTGAGCTCTGTTTTCAACTGCTGCTCCTCTCCTCCATAGAACTCACAAAGCATGTGAACGGCTTCAAGGGAGTCAGGACCCATTGCATCTTTGCCTATCCAGTTGTTGGCCTTGGTCAAAGTGTGGAGTGCATTCAGTATTTTACTGGACTCGCCATCTGCCCTAAATCTTCTTTTTAGTTCCTGAGAAAGTAGTACACCTTCCCTCTATAGTAGTCTTCTACTGACTGGAAGGAATGGCGCTCTGTGGCTGCATTAGTACTTTGCAGGCACCCTCCTCTGCCTTTGCTGTCCTGGGGGGACTGTGGGGATGCTGATCCCAGCGGCTTCTGCCTTTTCAGTGGCACTCTTAAACAGTTTTCCAAACTGTTCTTCTGTCATGAGGTTGGACAGATCAATGTGGCAGTTCTGTAGAGCATCAGAGGCAAGTGCAGTGACCTCAAAGACTGGAGTGGCGATCTCAAGGCTTTGTTATTGTGTTTCAGTATTCTTGACTGCAGTCCTCTGTATTTACAACTCATATTGGCAGCGCCGTAATAGCATGTGTTGGATCTGTAGGTCATTGTTCTTTAGCAAGTCAAGAACTGTTTTCTCCATCTCCTGTTGTTTTTGACACCTTGCAGACCTGAGGAAGCACTCTTGGACTTCCATTTCATACACATAACGCACGACAAAGGAGACCTGCTCGCAATGAGATACATCAGTGCTACCTGTCTGTCTGAAGGGACAGTAAAGTGGGAGGTGCTGCTGCCGTCTGTCTGAAGGGACAGTAAGGTGGGAGGTGCTGCTACCCGTCTGTCTGAAGGGACAGTAAAGTGGGAGGTGCTGCTGCCGTCTGTCTGAAGGGACAGTAAGGTGGGAGGTGCTGCTACCCGTCTGTCTGAAGGGACAGTAAGGTGGGAGGTGCTGCTACCCGTCTGTCTGAAGGGACTGTAAGGTGGGAGGTGCTGCTACCCGTCTGTCTGAAGGGACAGTAAGGTGGAAGGTGCTGCTACCCGTCTGTCTGAAGGGACAGTAAGGTGGGAGGTGCTGCTACCCGTCTGTCTGAAGGGACAGTAAAGTGGGAGGTGCTGCTACCCGTCTGTCTGAAGGGACAGTAAGGTGGGAGGTGCTGCTACCCGTCTGTCTGAAGGGACAGTAAAGTGGGAGGTGCTGCTACCCGTCTGTCTGAAGGGACAGTAAGGTGGGAGGTGCTGCTACCCGTCTGTCTGAAGGGACAGTAAGGTGGGAGGTGCTGCTACCCGTCTGTCTGAAGGGACAGTAAAGTGGGAGGTGCTGCTACCCGTCTGTCTGAAGGGACAGTAAGGTGGGAGGTGCTGCTACCTGTCTGTCTGAAGTTTTATAATATTGTTGGTGTATTGGGTGATAGTGTTTAATTTTAACACGACTTTAATGCTGTGGAAAATGTCTTTGTTATTATAGCATATGGCCTGTTACACAAAGGTCTACGTCAGTACATGCAATTACCTGTAGTGTATAATGACCTTGTTATGTGAATGTAAAAATGCGTATTTGTGCAATGGTAGACACAATATGAAATGTATTTAAAGTTAGCTTATGTGTGTGAACATTATTCAAGTATCCATTGCATACTTACTCAAACAACACAGCAACAACCTTGCTTGATGAACTGTAGCTGGGAAGGACTCGGGGTGACTCGTTGAGTGGCAGATTGGTGAGCTCTCTGATTGATGCGGTGCCATCTGATACGCTCTGATGCCAGTACCAGCTCTCCGGTGCCTGCAGCATGTTCATCGTGTCTGCTGTTACACACAAACAACATAACACATAGTTAATGGTACTGTTACATCGTTTATGCTAATCGTGGTCTTACCGTTTGTTTGAAATATTATAAAATGCAAGTGTTTTATTTATGAATGGAGCTTGGCCAAGTCAGGGCTGTTTTCTATGGGGTTTATATTACATGTTATGAATAGTTCAAAACAAGACAGCAACATTGCAATAGGGCAGGGATCACCAACTACCTTTGTCCAAGCGATTTTTATATGGCCCAGAATTTTGTGGGGTGGGGGGGGGGTGCTAGTGGAGCACGCTCAGGTGCGGAAAGCTTAGCAGACTCTTCACGCTAACGAAGGATCACTTCTAGGCTGGGTTGGGAGGGTTACTTTGTAAATGTAATCAGTTACTGAATACATGCTCTGAAAGTAATCAGAATACAGTTACAGTTACGCGTCTTAAAAATGTATTCAGATTACTTTTAGAATACTTTCTTTTTCCATAACAGATATGTTTTGGTGAACAGGAGACACGTATTTTACTGTTTTCATGGCTTATCAAGCGCTCAAACACAACATCTTGGTGTCATTCTGGACAGCTCTCTCATCTGATGATGGACTGAAGTGTCGAGTCCCTTCTTTCTCAACGCCGATGAACACCTTGTTGCAAGTTGTGAACTCGGTGTCTTTGAGGAGGGACCAGGACAGACTGAGGGGTGGGTCATGTATGTGCCGGTTGAGCACGTAGACCGATATAGCTCTTCAGGCCGTATAGTTCGCCTTTACCGTTTCTGACAGTTGCAAAAAAATCTCAAGATGTTATTGAGCTGCGGTTTTGTCGACGTCTGAAAGTCTGACCACAGAATTATCCTGACACCAGTCTTCAAAGCACTTAACTGCCCATTCTGTTTGCTTCACGGCGGTAGCGTAGGCAGAAATGTACTTTAGGGTGGGACTGATTTTTCTTCTGCGCATCAGAAGCCAACAACAATCCCCGCCGGTACCGGTAGCAGATTACTTTTGGAATACTTTCTTTTTCCATAAAAGATATGTTTTGGGGAACAGGAGACACGTATTTTACTGTTTTCATGGCTTATCAAGAACTCAAACACAACATCTTGGTGTCATTCTGGACAGCTCTCTCATCTGCACCCACATAAAAAACATCACCCGGACTGCATCCCACGTCCTGTCTTAAAACCTTTCCTTGGAATATGTTATAAATGGTAAGGTGGCCTTGGGTGGCGCCCCTAAATTATTATCATTATTTATTATCTGAAACTATGTAATACATTTTAAAACTGTTTCCAGTCACTTGCCCCATGCATTCAGCAGCAGCAGGCCGTTCTCTTTGATTTGATCCCGTTATAAATGTCATCATTTCGACAATAAAGACATGCTACATAAACGTTATCATTTTATCCAACCATCTCCGTTTCTAACTTTCAATATATTTTAAAAGAGATCTCTCTCTCTCCTCTGCGTGCGGGGGCGGGGCCTCACAGACACGCTGCATCTCTCTCTCGCTCACAGACATGCTGCAGCGCTGGGCAGTGTGCACACAGTTCTGCCGGTGTAGGTACCATATCTGCTCGGGTGTATTTCCGTCGCATCCGTCATCCGTTATATTGTACGGCAACTCACCGCAACTCACCTCCCTCTGCTCCCAGCGCTCTGCTGCCACACACCGGCCGTCTGCAGAACTGCAGCCGGAGGAACTCGGGACAGCTTGTTATGTGCGGGGTGCTATGGTGGGGTCCCATGTACTTGTGCACGTAAATAATGTTTCTATTTATTTACAATTAAAAAATACATATACTCTGCGTTACTTTAGCCAACACTTTTATAAGGCCACTAGATTAGATAATTACGAAATGTGTAGATAGAATACATATCTTTCAGTTTGTCATTATGTTTTATTTACCTTTTAGTATTTGTATATAGTATCTGAACTTCGGAGAGGAGTTGGGAGACACACGACACATCTACAGATCAAGACGAAGCGAATGGAAGTACTCCCATACTCCTAGCGTGAAAAGTCTCCGAAAATCCTAAAAATAAGCTCATATTTGAATTCCCCATAAAAAACACATCATTCAGTAAAAACAAGGTCCCTTTTTCTTTGTTAACCGTTTCACATCATGACTTAACAGTTTCAGACGATTATAGAACAACATCAGTGTTTACACATCATAACAATTGAACAGTTTCAAAGTCTCTCTTTCTGTCCCTCTTATATTGCAGCCCCTCTCTCACTTTGTTCTGTTCAGTGAGAGAATTGAGCTGGAGCTTGTCCTGCCAGGAGTTTAGATCTGGGCTGAAATGGTGTCAGGGCCATTCTCACACACACACATGCAGGTGCTCATTGGTTAGCCTCAGTTAGCTCATTGGTTAGCCTCGGTTAGCTCATTGGTTAGCCTGGGTTAGCTCATTGGTTAGCCTCGGTTAGCTCATTGGTTAGCCTCGGTTAGCTCATTGGTTAGCTCATTGGTTAGCCTCGGTTAGCTCATCGGTTAGCCTCGGTTAGCTCATTGGTTAGCTCATCGGTTAGCCTGCCCTGGAACCATATTTAGTTGTAATGTTGATCCTGGTGGACTGATCGTATCGGGCTCTGAGGCTGCTCATCTGACCTCAGTTCTGACTTGAGGGAACGTTTGGTCAAACCCTTTGTGTTTTGTCTCATAGCGGCGTGTTGTCTCTTTCAATGAGCGCCACGGTCTCTGAGCAAATGAGACACCCTGGCTCTGAGCTCCCAGAGGGCCGGAGGAACATGAACGGGTTCAGAGCTCTGTTCTCGCCGTCCACGTTCCTCTTCTGGGAGAGCGCCATGTGTCACTATGTGTCTCTCCCAAACGCCTGTTCACTCTCCTCTCCCTGTATCGCTAATTATTCTCTTCACTCACTCTCCTCTCCGCTTCTCTCTGCCGCGCTCTCGTCTCTTCTTCTGTGTTTCTCTCCCTGAATCTCTTCTTCTGTGTTTCTCTCCCTGTATCGCTCACACGTCTTTCGCCGCGTCGGCAACGGTTAAAATATAATCGACCCGTCAACATTTAAATCCCCTATTAATGTATTGATTGTCCGCCTGGGTCCGGACCGCGGTCCGCCTGTTGCCGACCAATGCCCTAGAGCAGTGGTTTTCAAACTGTGGGGCGCGACCCCTGGTGGGTCGCGGAGGTACTGCAGGGGGGGGGTCGCGTGAAGATTTTATTATTTTCTCCTTTTAGCTTTGTGAAGCACCTTGAGAGATGACGTTGTTTTTAAAGTGTGCTATATAAATCAAAGGTATTATTATTCAATTGTAAACAAACACTGCTCGAACATATCTCATTGGTCAGAGAACTGAGGGCATAACGCTGCCTTTTGCACCATCCTACTTGTGTGAATAGGCTTTTCTGCTGTTGCTGCCATCAAAACGAAATGCAGATCAAAGCTGAACATTGAGAATGAACTGAGAGGCAGTCTCAAAACAGCAGCCCCGCTTTGAGAAGATCTGTGAGGGACAGCAAGCACACAAGTCACTGATAGGCTGTGTGTGGAATAGGAATGGTAGAGTGATGTGATCGTTTGCAACCTGCAGTAGAAATAGTAGTTAATATATTTTCCTTAAAGAAATTAGATTTTAAAAATCTACTATTCAGGGAAGAAGGCCAACCAGTTTTAATTTTTAATTCACAGTATCTACAAGCATGTTTCTTCATGTGTAATCCATAATTAAATATACAGTTGGATCTTTGTATCTTATTATTATCAGCAGAGAAAAATGTAATGTTTTTACAACAATATACAATTAATCCTTCCAATATAGATGGGAACCGGGTGGGGGGGCCCGACTGAAAAAGTTTGGGAACCCCTGCCCTAGAGGGATTACGCCAACAGGTACAAACTCAGCAATGGGCTCACGCTCCTATTTCTATTCAATCTGTTTATACTGTAGACCGAGACGTTTCGAGACACGCACGATTTGCCATGCCAACAGCTCCTACGGCAATGAGGCTTGTTTACACAGGTGCCGACAATATTGATAGTGTTTCTTCACACCCCCACATTTGCTTTCCATGTGATGCTTTCGGTAGACGCTCATGGATGTAGAACTGACACGTGTTTGCACAGTGTGCCTCCTCGCTGCTGAAACTGCTTATGGTTATCTTTGTATGGCCCTTACCTATTGGGCAATGCATGCAACATGACATTTTACATTCAGATGTTCTTTTCCACATTGAACACATGACTTTGACTACAGGCTGTAAATAACACCTTATGAAACACGGTCATTCATGTTGCTTATACACATACATCTTGTTTGAAGTTTTGTGAAAGAGGTCCAAGAAAACAGTTCAATTCTAAATTCTTCACTTGTGTGTCTTTTTTTCGTCTCCATGAGTTGCTGCATGTTACTGTCACGCCCAGACCGAGGGGAACCGAGGCGCAGCATACATGCACTCTCCCCACTTTTCCCACTCCCAAGAACACGGACGTCAAAACAGAGAAATGAAGAAAAATAAACGTACAAAAATCTTACCTACTCTAATGCAAAAAACAGGAATGAAGGGTTTTGCACTCCTAAGCTAAATAAATAAAGCGTGTCTAACAGGTTTAGTATCTTTTCTACACCGTCTCACAACACGAGAGAAAGGACCGGCATCCGGTATAAATAAGCAATCAGTGTAACGGGACAGACATCGCAGCGCAGATGTTAGGGAGGGGAGAAGTCTAGTCGACGAGAGACCGAGGAACTGGACCAATCAGCAGGTTGAAGGTAGCTAATCAGCTTAACGGACACACACACACGCTTTAGCAGGATTCCCTAATAGGCCAGGTGCGTCTGTGTTAAGCGAAAAGCCAAACCAAGTCGACACACACACACACACACACACACACACACACACACACACACACACACACACACACACACACACACACACACACACACACACACACACACACACACACACACACACACACACACACACACACACACACACACACACACACACACACACACACACACACGGATGTGTGTGCATTGGGGTATATCTATTTATCTCTCTGTATGTCGCTGTTCGTCCTCTACTCTATGCAGTCACACACACACAGCCTGCACCTCACCCTCATGTGGAACGTGTCCGTTAGCAATGAGTTCCCAACACGTGTGTAGAGCTTCATCTCAAGTGGCTCACGTAGGGTAAAAACCCAGAGAGAATGAAGTACAGCTTGAAGTACTTTCCAGCACATAGTATACTATTATTGGCTGTTTGTGTAGATGAAATACATTAAGTGCTGATGTAGTATATTGCACAATACAAATACATATAACATCAGCTTAACTGTGACGGGTATCCTGGTAGAAGAAAAGGGCCGACGAGGTGTTTTAATGATTAACGGTTATGCATCCTTCCTGTTTCTCAGATTACAGAGTTTTATCTCTTTCTATGTCTATAAAGAAGTTGTTATGTGTGTACCGGGCCGGAGCCGAATAATCAGATCTGTATTCAGGGCCAAAATACAGAGAGGTGCATTACTCCCGTCTCGTAAAGGTAAATTATCCCATCAAATGATCTGTAAAAGCTGTTTCCAATGTACCTCAAAATACTTCCACCCGTGTTAGAGTTGGTTTCTCTGTGCGTCACGGACTTTTCATAAGGGCAATGTATCATGTTGAATGTGGAAGGAGAAACTGTAATGAATGTGGATGACTAATGTGAAAGAGTAACGGTTCTTTACTAAAAACACACCGTCGCTACCTGGCCAGCATCACAAGCGAGCTGCTTGTATTTAGCTGCTTACAGTTAAAGGTGACATGTCATGCTTTTCCGGTTAGTACCCGTCCCCTTGTGTTATGAAAGTTTTTCTGCATGTAAACGGTCTGCAGAGTCAAACCCCTCAAAGTACACCCTGTAGGGAGTACAACTCTAAACTAAGCTCTTCACTAAGTGCAGTACCCACAAGGAACTGTACAAATGCCGCAGTTTTTGCGTGGCAATCGATATCTGCCGATCGATTGGTGCTCTCTAAAAATGCCGATCGCGAGACGTAAAATACATGCCACTTTTCTCTGTGCGTGGCTTCACCGGTCTGGCAGTATTTTGAGGTGTCCGAAAATGACAATAAAATAGCGGTATGCAACGTGTGTGAAGCAGAAATCCTGCAGCTCTGCCCGCTGAGACGGACCGGTGAGCGGAGCGAAACACTAAGAGTTAATAATAATACATTTTATTTGTAGGCGCCTTTCATGAGGACACCGTACAATTAAAAAAATAAATAAAAGCTAACAAAATGAACAACATGATAAAAAAAAAAGTTAGACCTAACACACTTAGCTATTCTATCTGCCTCTGGAACAAAATAAACTAGTTATAAATGTGTTTATTCTTCACTGTCGGGTCACTCGTTACTGGATCAGCGAGCTGAGATACTGACGGGCTGTCAGGAGAGAGAGCGCTTCCGCTCATCTCTCCCGTGTTGTTCTCCAAAGTGAATGTAAACTTGAATAATGAACATCATCTGAATGTAATAATTATGTTGTTGTTGTTTGTGGAAGCGCCAGTGAATGAGCATTAACTGAGTTTAAACATCCCTTTAAATGGAAGATCCCCATAGGCCCCGCCCACTCGATCGGAGCATCGCTAACGCTGACAGGTCCACACACTGCTTCCCCGCGGCGCCCTCCTGTTGACAGTTCACGAGCGTCGAGCTCTTCACCCCCCCGTTGATAATTCCCGATCGTTGGCACTTCATATCAAAAAGGTTGCTGACTCCTGCCTTAGACCACATGTGTCATTATAAAGCTCAAGCCCAACTTTCTTCCACACACATTGGACGGCCCTGTTGGTCTGAGGCTGGCTGGTTCACAATGTGGTCTGAACTAAGATATGTCAATGACTATTACATCCATCCATTTTATTTTCTATAGCACGTTTAAAAAGTGAACAAAGTGCTGTACATCAACAACTGCATAAAAACATGAAAAACAGACAGGACATGAAACAATGAAACCAGACTGAAAAAGGTACAAATAAATTACCTCGAGGGCCGTACTAAATCGTCGTATGCGGCCCGGGGGCCGGAGGTTCCCCTCCCCGTTATAGAGGATGTTGTTCCAGCACCACTCTCACCAGGTGAGCAGTCCGAGCTGCGGTCCATGGAGGACGGCCTCCCCAGCGTGCTGGCAGGGGAACTGGAGGAGGATGCACACCAGACGAGGGAGGGCCTTGAGTTGCTGGTGGATGATTTGGGCCCAATCCCAAACCACCCCCACCCCTCCGTTTGCGCGGAGGGTCCGCCATATTGAGGGCTGTTCCAAAGCATAATACATCAGGTGCTCTGACACTTGGTGTGTTCCCGCGCTGTCGCTCACTCATCAGCTGGAACTCCTGTATTTCTGAAATGAAAGAAAACAGCATTCACTGATCACATGTCAGACATGGTGACGGTGTCTTTCTTTAAAGGGTTAACTCCTTACTACCTGGTGCTTATGTCCTTTAAGGTACTTTTCTTCTGCCGTTTCCACCGGTCCACCCCAGCAACGGCATGGACGATGGCCTTCACAGGAGAACAATCATCTTGATACACATGCACCACATACACACCACTGAACTGCAATGTAAAATAATATACAATATAGAGACACACGGTGAGCTCAGCTCAGGAGGAAGCACATCCAGGACAAAGGAGACACGCTGCATGTAGTCCATCCCACGTAGACAAGGGGCCTCTGTTGTTGAGTACACTTCCTTCAGGTTCCTGCAGACTGGTCCAGCTGCTGGTCATCTTCAAAGAATACGCTCACCATCCTCAGGAAGGAGCGAAGCCGTCTGGACAGGAGGCGGGTTCAGACTGCTCACTTACAAAGCCCTACAGATCCGCGACATGCAGGCGCTCAGCTGGGACTGAGGTCATCGCGGAGCAGTCTGAAGGTGAGCGATGAACTGCTGCATCTGATCCGTCAGCTGTCGTATCTGCAGAGACGGACACTTGGAGCTCGGCCTGGTTTCCTACCAGGCCGAGCTCCTTGGCTGATTAATGCCAGCTGTTCCTCGTGGTGAGAAGTCCTCGCGCCTTGGGCTGACAGGCGGCGTGAAGAGCGGTTGGGTCGGCTGAGTCCATCGTGGTCAGTTCGTGCTGTTAGGAACTTGGTTACACGAGGACTCAAATGCACGACCCGAGAGACAGAGATAAAGTATAAGTAATATACTCTTATTTGCCAAAAGGATATACAAAAAGAAAAAACACTCTTTGCGAGGTGACAAAAATAAAGAGTTTCAATAAGGCTCAACGTGAGGAACACAAGTTACAGAAGGTTTCCAGGAGCATGAGTCAGGCACGTGTCAAGAGAATCAAAAACTGACGAGCAGAGTTCTGACATGAGGACGAGACGAACTGACACTGAACTCTGGGAGACTGGGGAATTTAAACACTCAACAAGACACAGGTGAAAACAATCTGGGGCGGGGCTGACGCTGATGAGGGCGGGAGAACACATTCTGTTGCTGATAGCTTATTAACTTAATCGATCGTTTTAAAACTCTTGATCACGGCACCTGCCTGACGTTGTAATCACACGTTACTTGTAACGTTGCATGTAGACGGTCTGCAGAGTCAAAACCCTCAAAGTGCACCCTGTAGGGAGTAAAACTCTAACAGAGAAGACCTCCCCAAACGCCTCGTTGGAGATACGTCACTGTCCATTTGATTCTTCCGGTGATGTCATGTCGTCCCCGGAACGAAATGGACCAATC
Source organism: Pseudochaenichthys georgianus (assembly GCF_902827115.2). Lineage (NCBI taxonomy): Eukaryota > Metazoa > Chordata > Actinopteri > Perciformes > Channichthyidae > Pseudochaenichthys > Pseudochaenichthys georgianus. Next base: position 45,627,443 of record NC_047512.1, read on the forward strand.
CGTGGAGCCGTTACGTTAAGCCCCCGCTGATTGGTCCAAATTGACCAATCCACGGACTTCCTCGCACACTCAGTGCAGCTCTGCTGATTTCTCCTCCCTGGCTGCAGGCTGATAGCAGACAGTTGGGATCGCGGGGAAACCCATTCTCACAGCGTTCATCAACCTTTTTCATACTCAGTATCGAGCCACACTTATTGTTTTTACTTCGGCTGTGACTTTGTGTGTGCTCAGGGTGAGTTTGGCTGTGTTTCGCTAAACAAGGAAACCACACCTCCACGGAGCTCAGCGCGATTCACAACGTCCCGGCCAATCGGAGCACACTGGGCTCACAGGGAGGGGGGGGCAAGAGCTGCAGCGAGCCGTTTAGGACAGAGAGTGAATACACAGACTTTACAGAGACGCTGAGAGAAACCAATGTAAAGTTTGGGGTTCAAAGTCCTAATCAGATATGTTGGGATTCTTACGATAGATTGACGGCATGCTACCCGACCATTTGTGTTTTGCTCAGGAACATAGACGGGTGTGAAAGACCAGCAGTAGTACGTTCTGCAGCAAGTACACACTTTAAATACTGACATGTATAACATCAGATAACCTGGTCGCTCTACTCTCTAACCAGGTGTTAGGGTCTGATGGGTTTTACTTGTCCTAAAAAATGCCACTTTACGGAGGCTCAGTCGTGTTCATTGATAAAGCCATAAACTCCCATCTGCTCTCTGATCACACGGAGAGTTGCAGGCAGCTATTGCCCGAGATCGAAAGATGTGGTTTTGTTGCATGTGCCAAGTGCAAGGACTCTTACTTGGAACAGTCTTCAAAAAGATTTGAAAATGAGCACATTGGTTCCACTGCCTGCTGATAATTGATACTGTTGGTACTTGTCCATGTCTCTAGGTGTGTACATGTAGCCCTGTAAATACAATGTCCTGTTATCTGTTTTGTGTTCACGTTGTAACCTACTTGCATGATCTCAACGGGACCATCTGGTTTAATACAAAATATTATCAATCGCCATCAATAAAGCCATTGTCCTATATTCCTCAGATGAATTTACTTCTAAAAGACTGGCATCAATACCTCGACTTTGTAAAGAACAATAGATACTCAAGACATTGCTTATGTAGCTTTGGGCAAATAGTAGGTTTTACATGTTTTTTTGCTACGAAAATTGTTATTGTAGCACGTCACTAAGGTGACATTAGATGAGGGTAAACTTATATGTGGACGTATTTATATGCTGTTGTCGTTTCCCTCCTCGACACTACATGCATATCTCCATCTGTGCCCTGAGTGCTTTACTCATACATGAAGGTGCGTAATAGTCACTCGTTGCTGCAGTGACCAACATACAGTACTTCAGTCACTGAACGAAGGCATGTCGAAAATGAAAGCCAGTAGAAATGGCTTTAATAGTTAGCTTTCATGAATTTGCATAATGTTGCCCTAATTCTTACTTAACATGCAAATGTATGTAAATTAGCTTGGAGACAAACATCTGAAGAACACCGAAGGCTCAGTGGATTTACCATCAACGGCAAAACACGCCAACGTTATCTAGAGAAATGGATGTTGGTTTAAAGACGAACATGTCAGCTCGCACAGGAAAGTCCGTGTTAAATAAAGGTCTTATCGTGCAGCATTCGGCCACCATCATCACCACCAACAGTGCAACGTTTAAATGCCACCTCTGTCGTGCTTACACGTAATTCACAGTTCTAAGAATGAGGAAACACTTTCTGACATTTAGTCAAAATATTTACTGCACTGTTCCTGTTACGGTGTATGCTGGAAGCAGGACCCACATGCAGATATAAACTGAAAAAACTCCTTTATTTCAAGGCTAGGATATAAACAAAGACAAAACAGAACACTCACCGACGAACTAGTCATGACACAAGACGAAGATAGACAGAAAAACCAGAACTTAAATACACACAAGACTAATCATACAAACAAGACACAGGTGAGACGGGAGGAGAAAACACGGGGACACCAGGTGAACACAATCGGGTAAATTAGACACACTAACGACAGGGAACCACAGACAGATTTAAACAAGACAAAACGCAGACAGAAAACCAAAAACCGATCGAGACAGTTTCAAGCCTTAAAAAAACTACGGTTTTCCCGGAACCCAAACCTTCTTTTCATGCTCTCTGTTCAAATCAATGCAGGATGCCAGCTATCTCCTGAATGCACCTGCTGTGTGAAGAGCTCAACATGCAGGATGTGTGACTGAAACATTATGCAAGGTCATTTTCACTCTATATGTTATAGTCCTCTGTAAACACAATTATTTACCCTTTTGGGTGCTCATTTCAGGAAAGTACTGCGAACGGCAAGTTAAGAACGAGATTGCCGTAACATTATATTCAAGTTTTAAATACGGATAAAATCTGATTATCAAATGTTTCTTCAACCTAATTCAACTGGACATCATCTTGCAATGGCAAAGAAATGCAAACCCTCAAAGAGGAATCTCTGCGAGCCAGCTGCCCTCCAGACAGCGCTACGCCTTGTAAGCACGAGTTGCCAGCACAGTGTGTTCTGCTGTTCCATGGCGGGAAGGCAGCAGTAGGACAAGAGAGGCCTGAGGCTCAGACTGCTTTCATGGGGCTGAAAGGAGAGCCAAGCCCTTTGCACATGAGACTGGTGTCATCATGTACGGGGACTTCATGTTTTACCAGACAACCTCTGGATGGATTTAAATTAGGGCTGTCAAACGATTACAATGTTTAATCAGTTTAATCACAGCTTAAAAATTAATTAATCAGATTAATCACCATTCGAACTATGTCCAACATATGCCATTTATTTATGTATATTGTTGGGAATGGAAAGATAAATGAAAGAAGGCGGATATATCCATTTAACATACAGTATCTATGTTTATTATAAAAATGTTCTGCATGTCAAAATGAAAGACAACCCACACACCTATCAATCATCAAACCGTGGGGTCTTAATTCATTACGTGTTGATTTCTATCAACGGGGAGTACTTCAGGAAAGTCGACGGGGGGGGGCTAGTGGAGTACTTCAGGAACGTTGTGATCAGCTGTTTTAGCGCAGTTCTCCAGTGAAGGGGGGAGTCTCCCTCCGCAGCCGGTTGGCGTAGTTTTGGCACAGTTCCGTCGTACAGACCGACGTTAACAGCAGCCTGTCTGTGCACACGGAGACCGACTCTGTCGTCCGGGGATCTAACCGCCTTCTGGAAAAGCTTCACAAGTACGTCGGTACGCAAATGCGCTTTGTGACACAAGTGACGGTACGCATTTCAGAGTACATAACCTGCGTACCAGTTATGTGTACATCTTATTGCAGGACTTCCTGCAACAACACCACGCCGTTATCAAAGATGTTCTATAGAGAAGACGATCACTACGTGACAAAAGTTTTCAAAACCGTGGCTACTGAAATCAGTCTTACTAACTGCTGTCTGTGCAATTTACTCCGCGAGTTGGCAGACTTTATTTTGCTTACTTTAACATCGTGTCTCATGGTGGGGCTAAGCCATCTCTTGGTATGGGTGCAGCCTACCCAGCCATACCCTGGCGCTGCCACTGGTGGCACGTATGGGGCGGGCCATTCTGCACATGCGTTAAATGCGTTAAACATTTTAACGCAATTAATTCAAAAAATTAATTACCGCCGTTAATGCGATAATTTTGACAGCACTAATTTAAATGTAATATTTAGAAAATGCATTGTGTCCGTCTTTATAATGGTTAATGCAGTCACACAGGCTTGAATACAATATATCAGGATTCATATTTAAGGTTTATAAGCTACACAAATGGCTGTTGGGATAATATAGCTTCTGGCCACCAGTGGCAGCGCTAAGCCATCATTAGGTTTTCCATGGATTGCATATACACAAAAGACCAACTTATGTATTATTGTCTATCATTTCATTTTAAAAGTCCTATATAAGATACCAACATTTGCATCACAGAATATCATGATAATATGAATTACAGATACACCAGGCGTCGATCCCAAAGGTAGTGTGGGTAGATCGTATGGCATTGAAAAAAAAGATATATACATTTCTTTTAAGTTAGCCTATCATCCACTTGATTGACGTACAGGTAAGCCAGTCTGAGCTGTATTGTGCCATACGGGTTCATGCAGGGGGTGCCCCTCACGGTGTGGGCACCCCCTGCATGAATATGTGAACTCTATATGTGAACTCTTCTGGTTACAAAAACAAAGATTTCTGACAGTCAAATCAAAACCGTGTTCTCATTGGTTGACATCAAGGTGTCCAATTATTTTATCCAGTCTACGATTCAACCCTCAGATGACCGAACTCCCCACAGGGATCTTTCATCCCGCTGATATCTCTCCTTCTAATCTGCTTTTGTCCACCTCGGAGGAAATCGACCTTTACTTCCTGTATCATTAAGAATACAAACTCATTACTGGGTGTTTGGTTAGTGGAATCTGTGTAGAGGTTTTATCATCGTGTGTATATATTATGCATGCCTTTAGAATCGGGTCTTTCTTCTCCGTGATAAATAAATAAGGTTCTTTTTAAATAAGCTGCTTAGTAATGTCTTAAGATATTCCGGCGTGTGCGTGCGGTGGTTATTGTGGGTTGCATGCACGTGTAGATATTAATACATCTGACTGTATTGTGCTTCTGACAGGCTGTAATTACATGTTTTCGTGCCTTTTGTCGTCGTTGGCGGTGGATGTTCTCTTTTCCACTGCCGAGGATGACGGGTAAATAAAAAGGTCTGTAAACACGTCCTCTTGTTATCTCTCCTTGCCTCCCACCCTCCTTGAACGTCTGACTCCTCTCCTCTCTGTGTCAGTTATGGCCTTAATGATAGAGAGCTTTGTTCTTTGCCTCCGACTTTAGCCGCAGTCAGCATTTGTCGCCGCTGTGTGATCGCACAAATTGAACCAGGGCCTTTTTTCATGAATGCACTAAAGTCGTTTAGCACGGCATTGTGTGCTTCCATTTGGTTTCAGGAAATAGCAGTAAACCCTGATAGAAACGTTTCTTCGTTGACTTCATGCCTTCATTCAAAGTGACTGACAGTAAGGAGGGAACAATGAATATGTGCCGACATGTCGCCTGTCAAACATCCCCGAAGCTTCAAATATGAAAACAACTGATACCAAGAGGATAAAAACTAGCGAGCTGACGTGGCAAGGCTCCAGGGGGAGGAACAGGACCTCGAGACGGAGTCGTCTTGTCAACGTTAATACGATTCGAAGGGCTGGCATAACAATATCCTGAGGACTGACTTTCAATGAAACTTTATGTTAGTTGTCAGTTTGTCTCAGAATGTCACTTTCAACACATGTGGGTAGATACTCAAACAGTGTTACCGTGTTGACGTATTTTGGCCGGCCAGGAAGTTAACACTGTAAGGGCCCCCACACATATTACATCACAGTTCCATGCCTAAGTGTCAACAACGCTCGATAATAGGGTTGCCAGAAACAGACCATGATCAAAATCGATTATTCGACTGCACGCAGGCTTCCTCCAAGTTTATAGTAACACAAATCGGTGGTGTGACCAATGGCAAATTACAATTATTAATACTATTACTATTATTAGCATTAGTCTATTTTGGTTGAAACTAAGCCAGAAAAAAACAAAACATAAATAATAAAAAAAAATATATAAATAAAATCGATTTTTAAAAATAGTATTCGATTATGGAGACTGTAACGAATAATCGAATAATCACTGGCATCCCTCCTAGATAACGGCGACTCCTGTTTTTAGCACACATAGAAGCCTAAGAAATGTATGAGTTTGGTATTTACCAACACATGTCTTCAAACAAATCTTCTGTTTACCACAGACCCTTATTTCAGGCGTTAAAACACGTGTTTGACTTTGAGACAAAGCAGTGGCAACATGCTAACTGATCTCTGGGTATTAGGACTTCCTGCTCCATCTTATAAACCCACCAAATGTGCATGTTAGAAAAAATCACTTCCACTTCTGATGAAAATCCGACATAGTGTCGACTGTGCTGTGATTGGCTAATACTTGTTGCCAAGTCCTTGTGAGTGGATGAGTGTTTTGCAGTGACAACAGATTGTGGATGAAGCATTCATGTTACAAACTTGGTTAGTTTGCTACCTAGCTTGTAATTCCACATTACTATTAAACAAACAAATATAACTACACAACTTCTAATGTCAACGTCCTGCCTTTCACCAAACTAAGACCGGCTAGATTGTGGAAATACGAGGGATCCAGAGTTTGCTTATCCCTGCTTTCTTTGGATGTCTTTCGCTGAGGACACCCGAGGCCTGTACGACTAAGCTGGTTCAACATAACCTGGATATGTTTGAGTTTACCTAATCCAAAACATACGCGCTCTCGCTAAGCTGTCCTACAACGCTGGCTATCAACTCGTTCGCTCAAGCCAGCCGTGTCCGATCTAGTTAGGTGCGCGTTCACATGAGAGGGGCGGTATCTGGAGCATTCGACCAATCACAAGTATGGACAGCGTACTGACAGCGCAGCGTCATACTTCCTGAATGAAAAGTGAACTATGATATTAGACATATGAAGAAGTTAAACTTGAAACATGACTCCATCAAGCATCTCCATGTATGTTCTATTGGTGTTATGTATGAAACATAAATCAAAAGCGTCAGCTAAATGCAAGGTAATGTAATATGTCCTACAGCGTCTCCAGCGGTTCGAGCGGTCTCGTGTGGACGGAAGACTTTTGATATCAAATCCGGTTAGTCTTCGTCTCCGTGTGGCTCCAGCCTTAATCTAAACTGTGCTTGGTCCTTTCATGAAAGATCATAAGAGGAATAATGTCTGTCTTTTTCTTACAGTATCTGTAGTCATTTCCTCATCTACTTAACACAGTCCTCATGTAATGGCAGCAGTCTTTGCCCCATTAGGCGCGTTCACACCGCGGTACTTTCCCCACAAAGGTTCAAGAGAACTCTTTAGTTTTCATGAACTAAGTACAGATCGCGTTCACACCGGAATAAGTCCCTGGGGGTGGATTAGGCAAATCATGTCACTTCTTCTTCTTCTGCTTTGGGTTTACTGGCAGGCCACAAACCACTTCACGGCGCATACTGCCGCCCAAAGTCCCCGGCCCGAAGTCCCCGGAGTTGGGGAAGGCTTCAGTAGAAGCTGCTGGGAGTCCCAGCAGCTTCTACTGAAGCCTTCCGAGTAAATCGCCAGAACGCCGACACCTCCTCATCTCCACCGCTCCCATGTTTTATTTTGTGTTGCCATAAGTTAGTCTCTCTGCGTTTCTGCGCTGGGCTAATGCTAATGCGAGGATACTAAAATGGCGGCTTCACAAAACTTTTTGGGAGTTTTACGGGGCGTGGTTTGCAATTCTTCCAGCCAATCAGACACAGGAACCTTTTAATCCCACGAAAGTCCCTGCTCTCTCTCAGGGACGGAAAAGGGGGTGAAAAGGTTCTGATGGACTAACGTAGTTCCGGCTCTTTTTGGTGTGAACGCGACATTTCGGAATTAAAGTGGGAAAAGTACTGCGGTGTGAACGCGCCTATTGACGTGCTGATAGGAACCATCAGCACGTCATTACAAAGAGAAAGGATAAGAACGTGTAAAGAAAGGAGAGGAAAGGAGTTACACACAGGCTTAATAAAACAGAAAGACTATAAATGGTATTAAGGAATGATTTAGATGCTTTAGAAATGTTGCCTATGAAACATGTATGTTGATAAGCAGCTTGTTGATTATCTATACAGTCTTGCTAATCATACTGAAGAAGAACACCATGCTGGATTTAATGGGCCTCCAGGGAAAAGGGTAGACATGCCGGGTGGGTTCAGAGAGTCTTCAAGAGTGCATGTTGTAAACAAATCTTAAAATTGCATATCAGATGCAGGCCATATTCAGTGTGTACTATTCTTGGAACGATATGGACACCATGTTCCTGCAGTTGACTCATGGTAGGACTACTGATCTGGCTTACTAGTTACAGCCCAGGAACCCAACGTCTCCGGCCAGCCCCCCTTAACTTCAGCTATAACATGTTCCTGAGAGAAATACATACACGCCTGGAAGAGAATAAAACACCACAGAGAAACAGTGACTTCTCAACTACAAAGACGTTGGGTCCTACGTAGGAGAGACGGGGTTTGGCTTCACCCATACATACTCGTATCTTACCAATGGATACAATGTCAATTATGAAAGTGGTTGCCCGTGAAGAACATTGCATTATCAACACATCTCTGCAGATCCATCAACACCTGAGCACTACCAAGCATGTCAGCCTTGTGTAGCTCTCCCTTTTGGTTGAACAGCTTGTAACCAGGCTATGACGGTTAAATAGATCAACGCATGCTTCAGATACTTGATTGAAATGTATCTGAGGCTTTTCGTTCCTTTTAGCACCAACTGATGGCTTCGGCTGAATACGGACGTTTCTTCGTTGACTTCGTGCCTTCATTCAAAGTGGCTGACAGTAAGGAGGGAACAATGAATATCTGCCGACATGTCGCCTGTCAAACATCCCCGAAGCTTCAAATACGAAAACAACTGATACCAAGAGGATACAAACTAGCGAGCTGACGTGGCAAGGCTCCAGGGGGAGGAACAGGACCTCGAGACGGAGTCGTCTTGTCAACGTTAATACGATTCGAAGGGCTGGCATAACAATATCCTGAGGACTGACTTTCAATTTACATTAAGTTTAACAGTCAGTTGTAAAAGAAGCTGTAACTTAATCAAACACTTACCGAAGTCCGTAACCCATCACAACCTACAGCAAGCTTAGTTAGGAGGTATTTAGCTAATTAACTTATTCACTGTTCACATTTGTTTGACTAATTATGAGTCCTCAAGCTGCCAGCCCTCAAAGTGTGTCAGTGGGTGTCCTGGCAGAAGTTAAGTGTCCCACAATCCCCTTTAAGGCGAGACACCCCAGGTGAATAGGGTACTTTTTTTAACTTAAAGGTATCAGCTAGAAATTTATCCAGTTAATTACTTACAATAAGGCAATTGTCTTTTGTATTACAAGTTTTCTGAAATAGCATGTTTAAATATGCAAATTATCCATTACCTCATTAAATATGCGCATATTTTAACACATTTCAGGAATCGAAATCTGAACTTTGGATAAAGCCAGGTTCAAAATTCTAGTTTCATTTCGTAGTCATATTAGAATCTAAGGCTTTTACAGAAGGGATTTTGGATATCTCTTTTTATCACTCCATAAATCAGAAAATACTGTCAACAGCCCTAAAATATCAATGTTCACCATGTTTTTAGGTATACAATGTTGTATAATTCAGGCTATGAATGATATATGAACAAACCCTTCTGTAAAAGTCTTCATAATATTGATAGGAATATAACTGGAAGGTTTGGTGTCTCTACGTGCTACTGAAGTTGAAATGTCGAACTCAGAGTAGGAGAGAAAACTCATTTTGAGAAAACGACCTTTACAGATTGCAGTGAGGCGCTAGCTGAACCCTCCTGTTCTCTGGACGACAGCTTGCGCCTCGACGCACTCCGTGACGGTATTTCATGTTCGGGGTCATTTGTTTTTTGTATAACCTTGCTTCGTGCAAGTGACAATTGTTGTCGTCTTCTCTGTGAACGTTTTTTTCGCCGTTCTTTTGCCATTTTGAGATTTCAATTTCTAGCGGAAAGCTAACCAGGAAGTGTTTTAGCACACCACGTGACGCCTCTGAACGAATCACGTTGTCAGAAATTGACACCAGCCAATGAGATTTCGTTTCTTGGTTTCAGACCCCTTTGTGCTTTCACGATTGGTTGCTGATACAAAGGAAATGACCATATTTGGATCCGATGAGATTGTGCAGGAGAGACGGAGCTTTCCAGCGATACCTCTGTTGCCATGGTGCACACAGCGGTCACGGTACTTTATGTTACGTTAGAATGCTAACTTTTGGTGAATTTAGGAGAAACCTCCAGACGCAAATAGACACACTAAAGTAAAATAAACACCTAAATGTGTATTTTGTACGTTTTCCTTCAAAAGCCTGAAAGAAAACATGTTATAGAATCAAAATAGCTCAAAATCGACCAGTACTTGAACAACGATGTTTTTGCCTGCCGTGTCTCGCCTTAAATGCGATTTGAAACCTGAAAGGGCGAACTTCATGTCAGCAATAAACGTATTGATCCAACAACATCTTTTGAATAAAGATAAACTGTGTTCTTCTCTTGTAATCGTCTTCATTGTCATCGACTCATCTCTCTTTCCATCGAAGGCCACCTTCACATGATTTTGAAACACACAATCACTTGCTGAGTGGCTTCTCATCTTCTGTGATTCCCAATAGCCATTAGCTCGTGCCCTCGGCTCATCACGTACAACAAAGTGACCTTTGTGTTTTCCCTCGTGTGATTATGAAAGCAATCACGATGCAAGAATGATGTCTTTGAAGTGTTCCTGCAGCCTGATGTGTGCTGATGACATAAATGCGTCTGTGTGCAGACTAATCAATGTTGAATGTGCAGCGACACGCCAAGCCGTCCAATAAGAGAACACCCGGCCAATGAGGGTCAACCAAGTTCTGTGATGAGGTCTGTTCAGCTACTGTGTGAGGTCTGACATCCAGTAGCTCAGTTTGCCTCCCAAACAAAACCTGATTGGAGTATGTGTGGAAAAAAGAGGATGCCACTGAAACAGACTTAGCAATATGTTATTATACACACACATTATATGACACTAAGTCAGCTACTCGTATGGTGTCTGTTGGGCAGCGAGGCTCCTCTTACGATTCCCCGATCAAGTAAACGTGATAAGGGTATTTGCCATTGGCTAAAAAAATATCACTTTTAGTTGAATTGACAGAATGCCCTGATAGGGCTGCCCCCTGCTGTGTGGCTGCAGTGCGGCCACTCAATGTAAAACAATGATGTTGCCTTCAGCTAATCAGGCACAGAAACATGGAAACATACCAAGGCAGATAAATACATGCACCGCGCGGGAACCGAACGGGTCACACGAATGGGAATCTTGTATGATACCACTACACCAGCAGTGCGCCGTCTTATCCCGGCCTGTACTCAGACTGAAGCAAGGGAGGGGGCCTCATGTGTCAGTGGAGGAAGGGCACTCCAAAGGTGAGGTGGTAGGGACCGGAGTGCTCAGCAGGGGGATTGAGGCGAGGAGGGAGGACAAAGGCTTTGGAAGCAGTGGGGGGGTGTTGAAGCCAGGCTGCGTGGTGGAGGTGACAGCTGAGGGCTGGGAGAGTCCCCGTTGTGCTGGAGGAGTTCAGCCTGGATGCAGAGAAGCTAAAGCTAACGGTGTGTTCTGTTTGCTCTTCCAGAATTTGATTTCAGTTTAAGGTTATATTCTTTGGCCCTGAAATAAAAGAGCCTCACGGAAACGTGTAGAAAGACTAGAAGCTAGTTTTTCAAAATGCCACTATCTTTGGATTATATCACAACCTTTCCCTTTCTGTGTCGGAGCACTATCAACAATGAAACACACACACACGGGTTTTTATGTAATAGCCAGACTTTTCCCCTGAACGGGCTCGGTGGTGGTTTAGATGGGCTACCCTTGCCTGAGGTTCTACAGCTATGGGAGTTGGGTCAAAGTACTCAGCTCACTTTAGATAGCTGATACACCCTTTAGAACGGTTACACATACCACCCAATTATATTGTGGTATACACAGACATTTGTCTTTTGACAAAAGTGTGACTTATAAAGACCAAACAAACACTATGGGGTCTTTAAAGGGACGATAAGGCCACTCCCACAACCCTCCAAATGTACATACATACACGACAGGACACAGCATTATGGGAGCAGTCATTTTAATTGTAAAAATAAAGTAGTATTAACTCCTCTCAAACCAATACATTTGTTTAAAGTCAAACAGCTACACAGGCAGAGACATACAGATCGACAGACAGACAAACAGCTACACAGACAGATCGACAGACAGACAGAGAGACATACAGATCGACAGACAGACAGAGAGACATACAGATCGACAGAGAGAGGGCTTACAGACAAAGAGACATACAGATCGACACCTTACAGACAGACAGACACCTACACAGACAGAGAGACATACAGATCGACAGAGAGACAGCTTGCAGACAGACAAACAGCTACACAGACAGAGAGACATACAGATCGACAGACAGCTTACAGACAGACAGACAAACGGCTACACAGACAGAGAGACAGACAGCTTACAGACAGAGAGACATACAGACAAACAGCTACACAGACAGAGAGACAGACAGCTTACAGACAGAGAGACAGACAGACAAACAGCTACACAGACAGAGAGACAGACAGACAAACAGCTACACAGACAGAGAGACATACAGATTGACAGAGAGACAGCTTACAGACAAACGGCTACACAGACAGAGAGACAGACAGACAAACAGCTACACAGACAGAGAGACAGACAGACAAACAGCTACACAGACAGAGAGACAGACAGACAAACAGCTACACAGACAGAGAGACAGACAGACAGACAGACAGACAGACAAACAGCTACACAGACAGAGAGACAGACAGACAGACAGACAGACAAACAGCTACACAGACAGACAAACGGCTACACAGACAGAGAGACAGACAGACAGACAAACAGCTACACAGACAGAGAGACAGACAAACAGCTACACAGACAGAGAGACAGACAGACAGACGGCTACACAGACAGAGAGACAGACAGACAAACAGCTACACAGACAGAGAGACAGACAGCTTACAGACAGACAGACAAACGGCTACACAGACAGACAGACAAACAGCTACACAGACAGAGAGACATACAGACAAACAGCTACACAGACAGAGAGACATACAGATTGACAGAGAGACAGCTTACAGACAAACGGCTACACAGACAGAGAGACAGACAGACAAACAGCTACACAGACAGAGAGACAGACAGACAAACAGCTACACAGACAGAGAGACAGACAGACAAACAGCTACACAGACAGAGAGACAGACAGACAGACAGACAGACAGACAAACAGCTACACAGACAGAGAGACAGACAGACAGACAGACAGACAAACAGCTACACAGACAGACAAACGGCTACACAGACAGAGAGACAGACAGACAGACAAACAGCTACACAGACAGAGAGACAGACAAACAGCTACACAGACAGAGAGACAGACAGACAGACGGCTACACAGACAGAGAGACAGACAGACAAACAGCTACACAGACAGACAGACAAACAGACAGAGAGACAGACAGCTTACAGACAGACAGACAAACGGCTACACAGACAGACAGACAAACAGCTACACAGACAGAGAGACATACAGACAAACAGCTACACAGACAGACAGACAAACAGCTACACAGACAGAGAGACATACAGACAAACAGCTACACAGACAGAGAGACAAACAGCTACACAGACAGAGAGACAAACAGCTACACAGACAGAGAGACATACAGACAAACAGCTACACAGACCGAGAGACAGACAGACAAACAGCTACACAGACAGAGAGACAGACAGACAACAGCTACTACACAGGACAGATCGACAGACAGCTACACAGACAGAGACATACAGCTTACAGACAGAGAGACAGACAGCTTACAGACAGACAGACAGAGAGACATACAGCTTACAGGACAAGAGACGACAGCTACAGACAGACAGACAGAGAGACATACAGCTTACAGACAGAGAGACATACAGACAAACAGCTACACAGACAGATCGACAGACAGCTACACAGACAGAGACATACAGCTTACAGACAGAGAGACAGACAGAGAGACATACAGATCGACAGACAGACAAAGCAGCCTACAACAGACAGAGAGACAGACAGCTTACAGACAGACAAAACGGCTACACAGACCGAGAGACAGACAGCTTACAGACAGACAAACGGCTACACAGAACAGACAGAGACAGACAGGACAGACAGCCAACAGCTACACAGACAGAGAGACAGACAGCTACACAGAGCTACACAGACAGAGACAGACAGCTTACAGACAGACAGACAGAGAGACATACAGCTTACAGACAGACAGACATACAGACAAACGGCTACACAGACAGAGAGACATACAGACAAACAGCTACACAGACAGATCGACAGACAGCTACACAGACAGAGACATACAGCTTACAGACAGAGAGACAGAGAGACAGACAGATCGACAGACAGACAGACAGACAAACAGCTACACAGACAGAGAGACAGACAGCTTACAGACATACAGACAAACAGCTACACAGCCAGAGAGACAGACAGACAAACAGCTACACAGCCAGAGACATACAGACAAACAGCTACACAGCCAGAGAGACAGACAGACAAACAGCTACACAGCCAGAGAGACAGACAGACAAACAGCTACACAGACAGAGAGACAGACAGACAAACAGCTACACAGACAGAGAGACAAACAGCTACACAGCCAGAGACATACAGCTTACAGAGAGACAGACAGACAAACAGCTACACAGACAGAGAGACAGACAGACAAACAGCTACACAGACAGAGACATACAGCTTACAGAGAGACAGACAGACAAACAGCTACACAGACAGAGAGACAGACAGACAAACGGCTACACAGACAGAGAGACAGACAGACAAACAGCTACACAGCCAGAGACATACAGATTGACAGACAGCTTCATCCCATTGTGAGTCGGGTATGTATTCCTCATCAGACATGCACTCATCTGATATTTGATCCTTTTCTGAATCTGATTGGTTTGACTGCAGTTCCTCTCTGAAACTGTTTTCCTTCTGAAAAGGAAGCTGTTGGAAATGAAAAAAAAAAAGATGACATTTGGTTTTGACGTAGTTATAGACAGCTAAAGGTAAACCTTAAGCTCATACTCACCTTAGGTCGATAATGGAGGTTATCATCTTGAATTGTTCTGAAGCAGGATTTATGCCAGACTTGGGAACACTCTGCAACACATCTTTTGTACATTATTGTACATAGTGCACAATGAAATACAAAAGTGGGGTCAAAACGATCTTCAGCATTAAACCATAACAGATAAGGAAGACAAATAAAACATTATACTGGAGTCTACAACTATTATAATTCAATAATGACCTCTTTTTACACATCATTACAGTTGATACTGTATCGCCAATGGTGTAAACCAGGAATAATTTTCCAAGGTGTATCATTTTAAAAAGTATACCAAACTACTGCAAATTCATACATGACTATCTCACCTCTGCATTCATATCCAAGCCACTTGAAGGAGGACACAGGTCCCACACAGGAAACACACCTGTCCAATGAGGATACAGTTGCGATCCTCAAGCAATGCTGTCGGCAAAATGTAACAATTTAGTTTTTGAGCGGCAACAATTTCACATTGACATATTGATATCTACTAGCAAATCCTTTAATAGCAAAGATCAATGTTTAATTACATTTGCTTTTACAAGTCTTAAGACTTACTCACAACCTAACATACAGATCACATGCAGGCAGTGCAAGTACGAGTTAAACTCAGATGAATGCCACTATCAACGCCAGCTGACGACATGGCCCCTTAAACAGCCAGGAACTCCTAAACCATGTCCCTGCTGTTCTCAGATTGATACACATACACTCAAGATCCTGACTTACACTTTGAAAAGCGTTTGAAGACAATGTCCTCACATACCATTGTCTCTATAAACCATATGATATACACACACACAGCCCAAAGAAACATGTGGGTATGTAAATAGATCAAATCAAGTAGGATTTACATGTAAAGTACCTCTTCAGCTCTGCTGAGGGGAGAAAGCACTGGACCTGTCGTCTTCATGTAGCTCTCAGTGCAGTCGCTGTTCTTCGCCATCTGTAGCAGATAAAACACAAAGAGAAGGGTCAATAAACAAGGTCAAACATGTACTAGCAGAGAATATGTGGAATTGAATAAAAGAATGGTCCTACTGATGACAGGAAGAATGAAAGGAAAACTTAGTTTAAAACCTTACTGGATCCTTTTGTAAGCCACAAAACATCAACTTGAGATATTACATTATATCTTGTCATTGATGACATGAATCATTACTTAGTGGGTCGCTTTTCACCACCTGTTACTGAACAACTTCACATACATGTAAACCTAACATACAGATCACATGCAGGCAGTGCAAGTGCGAGTTAAACTCAGATGAATGCCACCTGACTGGACCCTTTTGTAAGCCACAGCACATCAATCTGAGATATTAAATCTATGTTAAATGTAAAAATACCTCTTCAATGTTCTCATAGGGAGATGTGGCCTGTGTGGCCCCACAGGTTTCCAGAGGCATCACTTCCTCAAGACCCTGCAAGATGCACACACACACACACACACACACACACACACACACACACACACACACACACACACACACACACACACACACACACACACACACAACACACACACACACACACACACACACACACACACACACACAACACACACACACACACACACACACACACACGTTACATGAAAGCATTATTATTGGATGGTGCTTTCCCATGTACCTAAAGATTCTAAACCATTCATAGCTTGTAGTAACATGAAATTAAAGTTATTCAGATATACATTTCAATAAACACCATGTAGTTATGTTTCACTATATTAGAAGTAAAAAGAAATGATATCTATAATATTTATACTGAAATAATCATGACTCGGAATAATCATAATCAAAACTAATGCATTGGACAATATGTAGCATTTACGTATGTGGTGTGATGGTTAGAGCATTTGCTTAAGAAAAGATATTGAGTTCACAAAGTAAATGTTGACCACCTTGCATCTCCACGGCCAGTCTGAAGTAATTATAGGTGATCTCCTCTCCTGGACTTATGTCTCGGTCAGCGAACAAACAAAGATGGGGCTTCCCTTGCACGGATAGTTGTCTCATCTTTGCAGTCGGTTTCTGTGGTCGTCATTTACAAGTCTTCCAAGAGACTCATCCTCTTGTGCTGCATCGACGCTACGAAAACACAAGTAAAACAGTCAATTAAAATACTCCGTGAAAACAGCTAGCTAAGCTGTGAAAATAAATCCAACTTCATTCATTCTGCTCGGACTTATCATTGACGTAATACGCACCACCACAGTTTCCATCAACATGGAAATCGAACATGAACACCTTGAGCGCGACAGGATAACGTTTCAGTCTCCTCGCACATTCTTTTTTGCTTATGAGTTCACCTCTATATTCTATCAACAAGTCTCCTTTTTGAAATGGTATAGAGGTGAAGATGCCGCGACCTACAAGGAACACAAATAACAAATAAGTGAGCAATATAGCACACTAAAGTCACATATTTTATGTTTATACTTTAAGTTAAATCATATTTTAACAGTCAGAAGCAGGGATGCAAACTCATCAGTCCCCAGAACCCACGGAATGTCTGCTTCAAAATTAGGAATCACAGATGATTTTAGCAGTCAGAACAACTAAAGCAGCAGTGATAAGAGAAACGCCTAATACAAAAAAAACATCTAATAGAAATATATAAAAGCATTTATTTTAATTGTGTCTAACAGCTGTTCACCAGGGGTCGAGTCTGTGCCACAGTGACTCCGCACAGTTACTGTTAACACACGCTTTACTCCGGGTCAACTCACCTTTGATGTATTGGACGTCAAGTCCTGCTTTGTCCCCTCCAGTGTCAATATAAAATGTGGCGTCATCTTTTGGATTGATGCGTCTCCGCCTTTGCATCTTGACGGTGTATTATAGCTGTGAAAAGGAGTAAGGGTACATACGTCCTGTCCTCAGCTCCAGTTAAATACAATGTGTACATCACATAAATAAACCGGAGGCTCCTAAACAGTTCATACCTCCATTTAAGTAAAACGTTCCAATCAATTACTGGGACAGTCCATTCTTCATTCACATCACCTAAGATTACCGGTGTTATGCCGTAGGTTGAAGCCTTGCCGTGGATTGAAGCCCTGTTTGCGGGGACGCGCAGAGGTGACGTAATCGCCTGTATTGGGCGTTCGCCGTATTTTCACCCTTATCAAAGCTTTTTCTCTCTTTTGAATGATATATCAGATTAAACAGCAAACGGCTGAATAAATAATGTGCAATAAGGGTGAAAATACGGCGAACGCCCAATACAGGCGATTACGTCACCTCTGCGCGTCCCCGCGAACAGGGCTTCAATCCACGGCAAGGCTTCAACCTACGGCATAACACCGGTTCAATAAACCGGAGGCTCCTTATAAACTACAGTTCATACCTTCCGTCCTCAGCTCTGGTGATTGAAATATCATACATTACTAAAAAAGACAGGAGTCTAATCTTGCCCTGTTTTTTCCCAAACCAGGCTGCTTTCTACATTAATTAATGTTCAATCAAAAAACAAAACAGCTGCCGACATTATTTCTTTAGCATTACTCCTAGCTAGCATTTACACACGTGCAGCGAGATTACATCAGCTCTTAGCCCTCAGAGCTCACAGCTCCTCATAAACTAGACAAAAGTTAAACGAGTACAAACCGCAGACTGTCTGTGTCATGGCGAATACAGTCGCTGGTTTATTTATGTCTGTATAGGCCGTTGCTGTGAGTGTGGACGGTCGGAGCATATACAACGTTAGCTTAGCCAACGTTAGCTTACCCATTTTAAAAGGTTTTTTGCCTGCCGTCTGTCTGCAGACTTGTCAAGCATTAATTCATGGTTTTTACTAACCGGTATGAGTATGTTGTTACTTCGGCATCATTTAGAAACGTGTATTAGAATTAAATCACGGTAAAATATGTTCATTTTGTTGTAGTTGTAGTAACTCCCGACACAGCTGACAGCCGCGGTGAAACTCGAGCGATTACAGTGAAGCAAATATTCGCATCGTGTCCGGTGTGAACGCAGCATTAATCGTGTAAAAATAAGCAATATCTACAAGTATGCAAGCTTACCTGTTTGTGTTTAATTGAGTAGGCTCGTAGTCTTCTGTCTTTCCATGAGCTGAGTGAACGCAGCTGCAAGCATGCGTCTTGGACGTGACTTGTTTAAGGACCGCCCACGCAATTGTGTATGGAACTGCAAAAATGTGTATGACCCTGCAATCGAAAAACCACCTGAGCGACGCTGTTCTATACACTGAGATACATTACATAAACGGGTGTTGTGGTATAACTTGACCTTTCAGAAAATGAGGATTTAAGTTAGTTAGACACTAACAAACATGGATACACTCAAAGTTTTAAGTGGACTTCGGCATAGTCCATGTATACCACTAAGGTTCGCGTTTTGCTGGTGGGTAGTCAGGTAAAATGGTAGGGTATACCACATTGACCAACACACACACACACACACACACACACACACACACACACACACACACACACACACACACACACACACACACACACACACACACACACACACACACACACACACACACACACACACACACACACATTTCCTGGAGACTTATCCTAACCTAACCAAGTCTTCACCTTAAAATTAATGATTCCCTTATGGGGACCTCCAATTTGTCCCCATAAGGGAGGTGAGTCCCCACACGTGACTATGTAAACAGATGTAGGTCCCCAAAGTATAGTAATGCTAGTACACACACCAAACTGCCCGATTATTCCCCCTATTACTCGTTTTATGAAGGAGATGTCCGGTCACCAAGGCGCATGATGTGTGTGAGCACCGGAACGAACGACACCATCATATCTTCTGAAAAGAAATGCCAGTCACACACACACACACACACACACACACACACACACACACACACACACACACACACACACACACACACACACACACACACCAACGCGGTTCCAGGGCCGGTTCGGAGCCTGAAAAGCACCGTTTTTTCCTGTTCGCACCGCAGCGGAGCCGCCTCTAAGCTCCGGAATCCGGTTCGTTGCAAGCACCAAAAACATTTCGGTCTAGAAGCACTATAGGGAAAAGGAGGTTATAAATGCAGCTCACACACCTTCCAGACTGAAAACTCATCTCTTTCGACTCCACCTCGAGGATATAACTATTAACAAAGCACTTACATACTAATAAAGGGCTGGCTTATCTAAAGCCAGTTGAGCAGCACTTGAAATGTTTTTGCTCTATGAAACCTGATGTACTTTATGATTCTGTTTTCTTCAAGGTTGTATTTTGTTGGTTGAACACACTTATTGTAAGTCACTTTGGATAAAAGCGTCAGCTAAATGCAAAGCTAAATGCAATGTAATGTAATGTAATACATTCCCCACTGGAGCATTGCTTTGGCTCCATAGTTGTGCTCAAGGACACTTCAGCAGAGCCGATGTGTGCTGACACAGAGGTTTGAGCCCCGCTCATCCATGTAAAGGCGCTCACTAAAGCCCGAGTGTAATCAGGCATGTTTATTATCTTTGCAGATTCACGCTTTCTCTGTTTTGCTCAGGGTATTACGGGAGATTAGGCTTCAGCGCGGCATTGCTGACAACTCACTGATGCCTGGCCGCCTTGTTAGTGCATCCAGAAAGGTCACGGCTAATACACTGCAGTTAGCTCGGGCTGTGGTGCTGGATGTCCGCTCGCTGAATGAAGTCTCCTTGAACATAAAGTACGGTTTTGTTATTTGTATCTAACAAGCCAAGTGTGCAGATAACTGGCTAAAACCAAAAAGAAATGTTTTGTTCGCACACTTCCAGTTGGATATTTAATAATGCATAATATAAACATTTGCTTGATAGCCTAAGAGTTTCTGGGTGCCATGCTATCCATTCGTCTCTTGTTCAACAGCCGTGTCCAAATTAGGCGATTTCACTTAGAGAAGGCCATTTGAGCTAAGTGCTTTACAAAGGCATCGAGTTATATTAGACATGAGCCAAACATTATCATTGCATTTAAAGAAGAAAAAGACAAATAAGCCGTTAAAAATGAGAGACATTTGTTTTATAAAAGCAATAAACATACTACTCGTTTTACAGTAGTGTTCGTCTGCTTTAAAATCACTGATGCCACCGTGATGCAGTTTGTATATAGCCTTGACCAGGTCTTGTAACATATAAAACATACAGTTAACTAGGTTCAAATCTTGATTTTCATTGGAGGAGGTCTTTGAAGATTACGATATGAAGTGTCTACAGATTTCTAATTGCATAAATACTTCGGCAGCATGTTGGGGTAGTTGTAACCTTAGGGCTGTATTTGATAATGGGGAACACAACAATGTTGGCCTCGCTGGCATAAGTCTTTGTTGGTTCAGCTTCTACTTCATTAGCAGACGGTTCTTTTATCTATGATCAACCCCAGCTTAGATGCAATTATGCATCCTGTGGCGTCCCTCAGGGCTCGGACAAAGTGCAGCATTATGCGGGGATATTGCCGGAGAGCATCTTTCCTAATCAACTGAATAGCAACAAGAATATTAATTTGTATTTATGGACTTAGCCATTTAGCTCTAACTCTGCTTCACGGCCCATGAACGTTCAGTTATCCAATCATGGTGCGCACATCGCCAATGAGCCGCAACATATGGAACACATCTCATTTTTGGAAGTGAATGTAAACAACGTCTTCTAAGACGACAAAGAAATTATATTCGGTCACAATAATTATGTGACGAATGAGAAAAGCATGACTTTTCTTTGCGAGAAAAAGAAATTGAACCTCTTTGAGATTGAAGTCACAGATATAGGAGAAAGAAACTTGAAAGATTATTTTTCTTTTGTCGAGGAGCCACATTGATTCACTTTGCTCGGTTGATTCTGGACTTAATCATAAATTGAATGTTGTTATATATACAATTCCCATGTTAGCCTGGACCTGATATTCTTATTGAAATGAGATAGTCATTATTTATTACCTTCTTTTGAAAGGATTCGAGCCAGGGAAATATACAACTATTTCTTAAATAGTTCTGTTAAAGTTCGTTCCACAGTTTTGCCGCTTTTGTATTACTTCAAATGTCATCGACTCCCTGTCTTCCAGGTCTTTCCCTGGACTATTCCGGTCAAACAAAACGTCAGATCCTTTCCCAGAAGAGAAGAACAGGCCCTAAAACTATTCTCCTTCCTCCGAGGAAACCCCTAAGCCCTCTGAGGAGCGTATTCTCGTGCAGGCTGGGCTGAGACGGAGGTCTGCACGCGTCCCGGAGGATGCTGACCATACGGAGGTAAATATGACTCTTTGGTTTTAGAAGAGCAACAAAATAAAATTGATATCACAAGGAGTAATGTGCACACTGTCCAATACAATGAAAGAACATGTTGTTAACCCCTATTTGCATTCTTTTAATAGATTACAGATATCCTGTGAGGTCTACCCCAAGATGGCTGAGCCAGAGGGAGCCTGGCTCATACACAAGGCCACGGGTAAAAAGCAGAAGATTCCATTTGTATTATTTATTACAGGCTGATTTAAGAATGTTTGAAATAAGTAATTGATTTGAAAAGTATGATCCTTCCATCAAACTGTATAAGAGAAATATATGTTTCAACCCCAACAGGAGGATCTGGTCAAAGAAAGTTGTGTGTAATATCCCCGCAGGAGGGGGGCTACTCAGGGGCCAGTCTCATGAAGGCCTGGGAGGCAAGGGTTGCCTCTACATCAGTGGTTCCCAACCTGGGGGGCGCGCCCCCCTTGGGGTGGCGCCATAGATCGCAGGGGGGGGCGCCAGGACTCAGATGATTTGAGGCCAAATATCATATTTAGACTTTTTATTTTTTTTTACATTTTTACATATAATTATATAACTCAATACATGATTGTCACTAAAAGCCTTGTCTCTACATTACAATAACATATAAAAAATTGATTAATTCATTTAAATAAAAATTCAAGTTAGTATTAAAGGCATACAAAGACAGAAATGTATAATTCTTTCTATATAAATGTTTCTTCTGCCGTAAAGTGTCCAAACCGGGCTTGTCTGGATCAGCGCATGTTTTAAACATAGTCGTTGTCCACGCCGGTTTCAGTTGGATTATTTGTCAGTTGCTCCGATCAGATCGGTTTGTAGATTATTCACGACTTTTGAATCCACATAAACACATCGGCAAAATCCGGCTCATTTTGAGCACGTCTTTTAAACAGTTTAATCCCTTTGTGAATTGTTTCCACTTGCGCCGTCCTTTAGTTTCTTCATACAGCGGGAATCCAGATGAATGAATCCTGAGTCCAATAACCATCAAAGTCGCTCCAACAGTGCTCCTTGATTACGCTTTCATCCGCCTTTAACAACACACTTCACATTCATCCAGTTTGTGACAGCAGCTGTAGCATTTTGAGACTGTGAAAAGTCCCCCCCAGTCATTTGGGGGGGCTCTTAGGAAAAAGGTTGGGAACCCCTGCTCTACATAATGGCCATCCAGCACACTTTGGACACTTCTCCCTTGGCCCTCACAGCCCCAGAGCTCGAGATCATGCAAAGGCACGGTGCATGACGTGTTATAAGGATGTGCCTTTGCAGCTGCTTCCAAGTCATGTACAGAGTGACCGGAGCAGAGCTTGATGCCCCTTTGGAGGTAAGGCATGCTGAATGAAACATACATGGTCTTTCCTGCCTGTTTGATGGACAGGTGTTTAAAACATGTCAGCACAGTTCCCATCAGCCTATCCCGTACTTTGTAATAACATTGTTTTTTGGTAACTCTATATCTCCTGTTATTGTTTGATGTTTGCTCTCATAGACCCGCACAGATGAGTCTGATGGTGATGTCCAGTTTCTCAACACCACAGAGGACATGACAATCACGTGAGCAATCAAAACTTAGGTTTCATCCTTGTTCGTATTATTTCATGCGTTTGAGCATCCAAAGGCATGATGTGGATTAGTGACAGTGACACATACAGGTGTCCACTGATAAGGCAACACCATCGGGTCATAAGGTAGGAGACTACAGTGCTACATACAGGCCTTTCTTTTTAGTACCGTACTTTTCGGACTATAAGCCGCGACTTTTCCCCCCATTTTCTGTGTACAGCTAACGGCCACTAGGGAACCTCCTAAATCTATTAACCAACTTTAACGCTATGGGCTCTAGGACCGGTCCGCGCCCGCCACCTTTAAGCGGCGGGCTCCAGCAGGAAAAGCTGGAGGCCGGAAAAGAGTGAGACAGGTAGCGCGCCAAAGTGAAAGTGGAACCGAGAGACAGAACGAGAGCAAGACAGACGGACAATTTAGCTGCTGCGGCTCATATGCCGGTGCGCTTTATAGTCCGGAAAGTACGGTACATCTTTTTTAAATACTTTTTCAAATAGATTTCTTTTTTTGTGGTAAATGTGTTTCTCTTATGTAACAGGTTGCTTGTCCGGTGTGTGGAGAACTCTTTTCACAGGCGGTCATAAATATCCATGCAAAATGCTGTGGGGTTACAGAGGAAAGGGAAAGTATTTTCAATAAATGCACGTCTAACATTGTTGTATGAATTCCTCGTGCACTTGGATTTGCATTCCTTTGGAGAGTCACTTTACTCGCCCCCCTTTTACTGAGGCCAAAAAAACAAACATTTTTTAGTTTTTCTTTGATGTAGCTTGTCAGACCTCCTGGACAACCTCAAGGGGAAAATAGACAACTCAAAAATGTTTAAAATAAATGTCACAAGGCAAGATCTACTTCAGAGGGGGCGAGGCAGAAACAGGCCTCCCCAGAACCCCATCATCGTCTCCTTCATTGGAGCACATGGTATCGATCAGGGGGCTCTGGGGGCAGAATCCCTCACTGGGATGTGGTCCCCGTTAAGGCTGACACCAGTCGTTAAGTGCAAATGGCCTGTTGCCAATGTGAATAATCTCTTCTTTCCTCTTTACAGAAATGGTCCGGGCGATTGAGTCAGGATTTTTTGAAGGGGACGAACGGGAAAACACCCAAAGTACAATGTGTCAGCATATCAGGACAACACGTTCAGCTATGTAGCGCTATGTATTGTATGGTAATATTTAATCATCAATATCAAAAGGCACTGTGGAGAGATTTTTGCTGCTAGTGTGGTGCAGGGGGGCGGCACCACATGTTCTGACCCATCACACCTACCATTATCTCTCTGGACAAGGATGTTGTGAAAGCAGGAACAGCATCAGTAGATATGGAGAACTTGGTCACTGAGGTCTTGAAACATGTTCAAATACACATACCTTTCCCTCTCTTGAATTTAAATGTATCAGAATAAGTTGTCCTTCTTTGTCAATGCCTCATCGGGCTCAAGATGCAGAGGAAGACGACAGCCTCATGGCTCTCACTGCGGTCAGTGAGAGCCATGAGGCGGGGCCCATCAAGGCGGACCGCAAGAAGGACATCATAGAGCAGGGGTGCCCACACTTTTTTGGCTGGTGAGCTACTTTTGAAATCTGAGGCTTGGCGATTTCTCGCGCCCAAGGCGACCAACAACCAATCAGGAATCTCCCGTCCGCCCCGGCATACAAAGCAATAGCAATGTTAAAACGAAGTAAACTGGATTTAAACTGCCCAAACAGGCGAAAACCTACCAGTTCCACCCCCTGTCTCTGCCGCCTCCCTCCATGCCTCGCTCCTCCGGTCTGTATCCCGGTAGGTGAAGAGAGACTGATCAAACAGCACCGGGTGATTCACTACCGCTCAATTTTTTTGAATATGAGGAAATGACCCGCGTAGTCTCTCCCAGCATACACGCGGTTTGATTGGCTAGCGCTTGTACTGGCAGATTTGCATACGTGGGATTTGATTGGCTGATGCCAAGCATCGAGCCTCAAAAGTTGAACATTGTTAAACTTTTGAAGCCGATAGATGCTCGTGATGCTTGCAAAGCCATGCTCCGCTCCCCACAATGCAGTTCGGCGAAGTTTAAAAATCTTCTACGTCACCCCATTCAAGTGAATGGGCGAAGCGTTGAAAGCATGTTTCGATGCCCGTAGTGTAGACGGGCCGTAATGAGCATCTGCTCAGCGAGGGATGAATAGGTCAAAAGAAAGTAGTGTCCATTTGGACGGATGGAGGTCCAGCAATCAGTGGCAGACAGACGGGACTCGTTCAGCACTCACAGCAGCACCACCCAGACTCTTTTGATATTCACCAACCTATCGTAAAAGGTTACTCAGATGTACTCAGACTGAGTGGACAGCACAGCCCGGTGACTCATGTTCCTGCAAGCATGAGCACATACTACATGCTGGGGGAAATGTTCTTATATCAAGTGGATGTATTGACTATATGTGTGTAATATTATCATTTGGAAATAATTCATATATGGAACAGTCCAGAGTATGTATGTTGTACTTTCTCTGCCTCTTTTCCTCCCTTAGCTTCAAAGAGATTCTTATTGATGCACATTAATAACCTCTAGAATTGATTTGTGGTGATTTGGCCTGTCCTCTCCGTCCCGGCTGGCATCTCTCTTTTGTGTCGCCTTCGTTATCTATTCAGCCGGTCAGTGCAACGTGAGCTGACTGTACGAGGAGCGTCCAGGAGCTATTTTGGGCAACAAGGAAAAAGGTTTTTGAAGAAGCACAAACAATACAGGATATCATGCAGAGTGGAATAACATCATTGTTCATTTTGAAAGGAGGGTTTGATAATCAGTTTTAAAGTTATCATGTTTGAATAAATAATGATTATGTGTCGCGTACATACATCCTTTTAGAAAGCAGCTAAGAGCTATGATTGTGCTACCGCCTTTCTGTGGGCTAAAGGTCATACAGCAGGGGTATTCAACTACAATTAGAGACATGTCAATAGGTAATGGGTAACTACTGTTTTTGATGCATTACGTTACTTGAGGGGACACACACTGCTTAAGGAACGGTACGGTAATCATTAGGTAAGGCGCAAGCTGTCGTCCAGAGAACAGGAGGGTTCAGCTAGCGCCTCAATGCAATCTGTAAAGGTCGTTTTCTCAAAATGAGTTTTCTCTCCTACTCTGAGTTCGACATTTCAACTTCAGTAGCACGTAGAGACACCAAAGCTTCCAGTTATATTCCTATCAATATTATGAAGGCGTTTCCAGAAGGGTTTGTTCATATATCATTCATAGCCTGAATTACACAACATTGTATACCTAAAAACATGGTGAACATTGATATTTTAGGGCTGTTGACAGTATGTTCTGATTTATGGAGTGATAAAGAGAGATATCCAAAATCCCTTCTGTGAAAGCCTTAGATTCTAATATGACTACAAAATGAAACTAGAACTTTGAACCTGGCTTTGTCCAAAGTTCAGATTTCGATTCCTGAAATGTGTTAAAATATGTGCATATTTAATGAGGTAATGGTTAATTTGCATATTTAAACATGATATTTCAGAAAACTTGTAATACAAAAGACAATTGCCTTATTGTAAGTAATGAACTGGAGAAATGTCTAGCTGATACTTTTAAGTTAAAACAATTCACCTGGGGTGTCTCGAATCTAAAGAATCTTGTTTTAATCACAAGCATTTTAGTGTTATTGTTTTTCAATACGGAGCCAATTTGAGAGACTGCATCAAATACAAAATGGAGTACTGCATCATCATATAAGCATATTGTGTGTTTTGTAGATGGTAAATATGACTGTTAAATAACTGTAGTGAAGTAAAAAGACAATAGTGCGTCTGAAATGTAGTGAAAGTAACATAACATGGAAATACTCAAGTCAAGTAAAATGATGTCAAATTAATACTTCAGTATGGTACCTGAGTAAATCAGTTACATTCCACCACTGCTTCATCATAATATATTATCTTTCTCGGTTAATATTGCTTTCACATTTCACGTTTTTTACTCCTGCAAATATGTGCTCATTGGTGGCCAGCACTTTCACAATTGTATAATTACAAACTGGTTGACTTAAAATGAACTCTGTTCGAAAGTATTCATGTTAGTACAAAAGTTGAACATTTTAAAACATTGTAAAGCAAAACTAGTTATTGAGAAAATGCTTGAGATTCCTACACTACTATTTGCTCCTGAGCGTAAGGTCAGTGTGCATCGTGCGGTGGCCCTTTGGAGCGAAGAAGATGATTGGTGGGCGACATTCCGGGTCATTACCACCAGGCCAAGTTGTGTGATGGAGGGAGCGCCGGGAGGCAGAGTGTAGAAGAGAAAGCAAGGGTAATAAAAAGGAGGAAACAGAGTGTATGAAATTGGGCTCAAAGCTCTACAAGCCCCCTGAGAGATGCAAAAGGGAAGAGACGGCACAGAGGAGGCTATAGAGTCAGATCAGGAACCCTTGTTAAACGATAACACCCGTTGCCTCCGCGGGTTACCGTCTTCCTAACTTACAGGTTAGGAAAAGGCTTTACGCAACGCAAGGTCCTCGTAGGATAACATGCTCACATCACTGAGGCATCGGCTGCTCTCAGGTCAATTAAGTGGATTCCTTGCGTCCCTCACTTGCGTCGTCTAGTCCCTCCCACCAGGGAACCACGAGAAGCAGGAAGTGAGTTTTCAGAGCAACGGGACGTCCTTTCCTCCGGAGCGTCACGTGAAGCCACGTCCGTCTGTGATGTCTGACAGCAGCTCTGTCCCCGTTGTTTCCACACACCCCCGCCTCACATTTACTGACACACACATGTGTATCATCTGTTGTAGACCCAAATACATTAAATAAGAACTCATTCTCAAAAAAGAGAGAATTTTTAAAACGAAAAAAGCGATCATGAAAATGTTTCCAATAAATGAATAAAATGCTTTGTGCCCACGTTGTTGTTCAGATATATCACATGTTTGTAACTAAATGAAACTTGAATTGAAACAAAACACGGTATAAACTGAGGAGGGACTCCCGTGAGGTTCATGTGTTTTCTTCACTCCGCTGGGAAACTGCTCTCACGTCAAGAAGCATCAGATCAGTGCATGCGCTGCCTCGTCCAATCAGTGAGCGGTACACAGTAAGGGGGCGGGGCGAGTGTCTGAGGATTTAATCGGAGGATGGTCTGGTGGTTCCTCGGTTATCGCTCCTCCGTGATCGCTCCTCGGTCCTCCGGCAGAAATAAGAGCCATGGGACGCTACTCAAGATGGCGCAGACAAATCAACTTCCGGTGAGACCGAGGAGCGAGGAAGTTAAAATAGTCGACCTGAGATGCAGCCATTGTCTCGCTAAATTACCGTTGCTCTGCCGTCCTCTACTGGACTCTACGGGTACTACTCTCAACCATGCGATGCGAGCATTCACATACTGAGATACATAAACATAGCCGGCCAATCGGGGCGGCGTACCTGAAAGTGCGCGCAGGCCCACAGTATATAAGGCAGCCTCCCGACTGTCATCCTTTTTCTCTTCAGCGAGCGGGACAAACAATATGTGAGCCGCTCTATCCAAATCAGTCAGAAGTCTCAACGGCTCATTTCAAAATAAACGTGGATTTACGTAAAAAACTATTTTTTCGCGGTTCGGGTGTTTTGTTTGATATGAAACTTTTATTTTGTTGGAGCACCACCCAATCGAGTGGGTGGAAGGTTCACCTCTGCTCCGCGCCGCCCGTTGATGAGGGGTCAGTTGAAGGAAGAAGGATTCAAACACCGGGATATAGGATAAAACAATAATCTGTTTAAATGGTAAAAGCAACAATACAGAATACAGAGTACTCTGGACTCGAGTTCTACCACCGTGTGGTTTACGGACCACGACAGCCAGTCAGAACAAGAGTCCAGAGTATGACTATCGGACAGCGTATATACAGTTTCTGGGGGAGGAGTTATGTAGTGGCCCCTCCCTTCATATTTCTAATTGGTTGCTTCACTCCTGGGCGGCCCCTCGACAGTGAGTTGGTAGTTCTCCATTGGCCGGTTTCACTTCTGGGCGGGCCCTAGGTAGCGAATCAGAGTGAGTCAGCCATTGCTGCCATAACAATCTGTATCTTTGCACCTGGCGCTACTCCCTCTTTTTCCCAAGCATACATTTGACACAGACTCCCTCCTCCCCCATCAGTTTAATACACACATAGTTTCACATACTGTTGGTCTCTTTAAGATATGTTTAGATTGGCTAATACATGTAAGTTACCTTAACATCAATAATAACGAGGAAAACAAGCAATGCTTTTGAAATAGTAGAACTTTAAAGAAACATATATACAAATGTTTCCCTTCTCCTATGTCCAGCTTCTTGTTTATACAGACTGCTACTATTTGATACACAGTAATTAACATATATGTTTAAGCAAACTCATATCTGGATACTGGGAACACAGGTTACTTTAATTTCCAAAATCTCACATGCAGGTCCACAGTCTGTCCATGTGGGAGCTTCACATGCAGGTCCACAGTCTGTCCATGTGGGAGCTTCACATGCAGGTCCACAGTCTGTCCATGTGGGAGCTTCACATGCAGGTCCACAGTCTGTCCACGTGGGAGCTTCACATGCAGGTCCACAGTCTGTCCACGTGCAGCCCCTGCTCCACCGAGACACACAGTGTGCATTCAATGTTCATCTTTGTAAAATAAATGTCTTTCTGGTTCAAAAGGATCTTGTATTATTCATCAGTACAGGGTAAAAGGCCTTTACTGGGAAAAACCCTTTTACTAGTGGTAGGAGACGGCCTCGTGAAAATCATCATATATCATTATAGGCTAAGATTTTAAAATGTATTCTATAACACATAGGTGTGAGCAAGCTCTCTGATTGGTCAATAGGCGTGTTTGATTCCACGATCAAACAACGGTCAAATAGAACGTGCCTTTTCACAACAAGTCAGTATCCCTCCGCGTCTGAGAAAAATTGTATACCGTTGGGCCTAAAAGCAAAGTCTGGCATGGAGTTCATGGAGAGCTGTTTCAAGAATTGCACTTTTAATGGCAGCATGAACATCCACCTTCATTCTGAACCCAACATGTTAAATATGTAAATAAATAGCCTAATTCAAGAATTGTTGTCAATAAATTGGTTAATAATATATTATTTACTATAATTATATCAATAACTGTAAGCGGGGAAGCAGGAGTGTTCGATTGATCGGCTAGCGTTACCAAGGGAACTACTTTCTAGGAACTACTTTCTGACGGAGATTAACTCAAGCAGAAAGTGTAGGTTTGGGAACAAATTAGCCACATTATGAAATTATTTTACGATATTGTTGATTACAATGATAGTTTGTGTTATAGAATCGCAATCATACACTTGAGGCCGTTCTTGAACGTCATTATTGGTACGACAGTACTGCGGCAGGACCGAGGCGCTTGTGCCGAGGTCCGTACGCCTGTACTGTGTATGATTGCTTAAATCTATCACTGCAACAAAAATGGTGCATCAAATAAATGTTGCTGCCAATCGTTGACCCATCAGGGACCCAATCATAACAATCAAATATTCCTTGACATTTATTTTTTGAAAATGATTCTAGTAAATAAAACAGTGGAGTTTTTCAACAAACTGGCATTTAAAGGGTTCAAATCCTCAACATGTATTTCACGTGTGTCAGGCTGGAGTAGTTTTAAAATATTGACTCTTTTAAAGTGGAACACAATATTAATATCATATTTTTATAGCAGTTGTTGTGAAGGTGGCATTGTTTGGCCTGAGGAACACTTTTTTAAGGGACTCTTAAGGGTTAATAAAACCGATTGCACTTATCCTGCTGAGTGTCATTTCTCTCCACACTTCCCCTTAATGTTCACCGTGCAGATTCCCCGCTCGCCGCCCCAGGTGTGACTCCAGTAAAGGAAGCAGCTCGTGGGCACGTGAGAGTGATACACCGCTATCAAAGCGCTATGCGGGTGCAGGGACAGTATGGCCGGCGTGTTGTTGCTAGGAGACACACCGCGCCTCGCGTGAAAACTCAGACTAATGCATTTTACCGTCTGGGTGAATATTGCAGCAAAACAAGCTACTCACGAGCGAAACATGTGCTTTTACACGCGCATGAAATGACCCTGCTGTATGCTCCAGTTGCAGCACCACCTAGTGGCTGTTGCAATATGACGTGAGCAAAGGAGGAACATGCCCGTGTTACCTTATATGTACATTTGGGTATCTGCTAATATTTTTTTGTTGGTTGCCTGAATCAGAAAACATATGTATCAACAAGTGACTCGTATTCTGCTCCCCTTCCCAGAAGCCTTGTTATACTCTGCTTCCAGTCGGTCAGTGTCGTTGATCGTTTCCTATAGTCCTATTTAAAAGTGTACTTGGGGAAATTGCAGAATCATGTAACCATGAATATTTAATCTACTGTGAATGTATTAAATGTTTACAAAAGTCTCCTTTGTATGTGGGCTAACATAGACGTCACCAAAGCTGATCCATTCGTCACAAACTCTTAATTGTATTTTGTCTTTATTCAAATCATATTTAATTCCAATATATATATATATATAAAAACAAAACATTATAGATAATATTTTAATTTCTAAGGTATTAAATACTGCTGCCCTTAAAATAAAAGATTCTTTAAAAAGTAAAGAAAAGTGCCTTTTTATGTGTCTTTAAAGGCGGGGTAGGTCATTCACTTCAGTTTAGGGTTAGGGTACCCTAACCCTAACACTTCTTATATTCCATGGAATGCTCTTAACGTCCGATAGCAATGAACGCATTAAACACGTGATCCGTGGAAGCCGTGGCGCTGTGAAAAGCACGACCAATCATTTAAATGTTATTTTATCATGTTCTTATACATTTTTAAATTCTATTTTATCATGTTTTATCACCACTGTAAAGCGTCTTTGAGCACCTGGAAAAGCGCTTCGAAATGAAATGTATTATTATTATTATCTGAGCCGGCCCGGCCAAATGGGATGCTCACCCATTTGGCTGAAGCTCATAATTTACAAAGTGAGTGCATTTATTATATGTAATACATTAATGTCATTGCTTTGGACTGAGATAGCACTTCATTACACACACAATAGATTAGTGCATACATCCAAGTTGTGATGTATTAAACATGCTCTGTGTTTTGTGCTGATGCTGAAGTGGGCACAGCTGAGGGTTTTACAGCGCTCCTCACCACCTAATCAGGTGTCCATGACTCTGCTTCACTTCCATTCAGCGTGGCCCTATGTGCCACATAGGCCTCGTCAGCTGCCTTCACTTTCGATTCATTCACTTTTCAAAACGCACAGTAATGGCATATTTGCAGAATAATTGTAGATCCAGTTTAAAACTCAAATGAATAGTAATGTTACCTGTTGGTTAGAAGTGGTCAAGCATGGGAGGCATCAACCTTAGACATGTCATCATCCGTCTCCAATATAATTGGGCAGCTGTCAATAGTCGGTTCTACTCCATAGCAACCACTGAAACTGTGGTGACTACATCACATGACATGTCACTTGTTAGACGCTTTTATCCAAAGCGACTCACATACTCAGTACTGTGGGCACTTTGGGGTGAAGCGTCTCCGGGACACAACGCCATGCTGACTGCAGCGGGACTCGAACCCGTGACCCCTGATTGGAAGTCCAGCACTCTACCAAAACAGTTTTTTAGCCAATGTTGAGTAAAAGTTGAGGGTAGTGATACAGAATGATTTCAGGTTCATCTCCCGATACCTGAAGAACAGTTAAATACATGCTTCATGCTCAGCTTAGGGTTTGAAGTCTTTACGGGTCAAAGGTTTCAACCCACGTCCATTAGAACCAGTGAAACGGGGACTTGATCCAAAAGGGAACCGAAGGAAAATAATCCTCTATCTGGGCGCTCTACTTTGTCACGACCTGGAAGACACATCACCCTGCCCTCGGGAACTGTGCCTGGTCATGGAGGTTATCGTGTTGGATCATTATGTCAAGAACAACACCAAGAAAGTGTCAAGCAAACTCTGCAGGCAAAAAGTCGCCGTCCCTGTCTGCGCAATAGGAGCCATCTTCTCGAAAGGTGGCAACACAGGGAGCTTTATTACCGACAGCGCGTTTCCTTTCTCTCCAGAGCAGCCGCCTCTCGTCACTCTGACCTCGGAACAAAGACTTTGAACTTTTAATTTCATCATCGGGGCATAATACTGTTTCTTAAGTGTTTCGTCAGTATAATAATAATAATAGATTTATTTTGTTAGCGCTTTTACAGGTGCTCAGAGACGCTTTACAGATATAGTGAAGAGAAAAGAACAACACATAAATATATAGTTAAAGTCACACATTAAAAGCCAGATTGAAGAGGTGAGTGCTTTGAAGGAGGTGAGGTCGTGCCGTCTCTGATGGGTTGGGGGAGGGAGTTCCAGAGGGACGGAGAAGGCTCTGTCCCCCCAGGTCCGGTGCTCGGTGCGGGTGGGGATGGAGAGGAGGTTGGCTTCTGATGAGCGGAGGCAGCGGGAAGGGGCGTGGTGGTGCAGCATATTTGAAATGACTAGGCTAATGACGTTAGCTAGCTAGCTTACAGCATATCTGCAGTAATATTGGAATCACATTCTCAAAATAAGCCAATGAAACATGTTAGGAGTTGGCCAGCTCTAGTCCCTGCTGCTCCGGTCCCAGCCGTGTGCATCACTGTTAGCGTCCCCGCTTTTAGTAAACCCCGCTCATGTTTCGTTTGAGAATGTTTTCTACGCATGTGTCGTCAAGGTGGTGAAGATGTTTCTTAATTTGCTTGTGTTTTGGTCCGTGTGTTTTTTTACTTGCATCGTCTTGACGACCTGAGACCTGTGTTTCAGGCCTCAGGCTCCAAAAGGACATTCCCAGAACAAAGGACCATATCTTCTAAAAGGGTTAAATGAATAATCTTTGTTCTCAAAGTAATGACTAACCTGTGAGTGGGATGTAGAAGAGTCAGAATCAATATAGATGTTTTATGTTAAAGAAAATTCAGATTGAACACAGTAAATTGTAGTATAATTATGTTTTACTTATAGTGAAACCACCCTTGGATGATGGGCTAGTAGACTAAAAGCTTTAGGAATCCAAAGTACAACATATGATAAGTACCCTGTATCAAGGTTGATGCAAAACAAGTGACCTTTGACCTTTTTAGAGAGATTTAGAAAAACATTTGGGTGGATTTTCCTTATCTCTGGCCCCCTTGGTGGATTTTGCTGATTGACACCTTTCTAACCGTCAGAGCCAATGGAATCGAGGGAAGTTCCCCACACACACAGGTTACCGAATAAGGAGTGAGAGAGACATGCGTAGAAACCGGAAGCCGCGCTAACCTCTGGCGGCTACCATTAGCAGCTAATTTGTATCCTCCGATATTTGCATACAAATTGAAATATGGATTATCAATACTTTTTTCAAAGTGACAGACACATCGCTATAACCTATGGATTAACCTTCAGCTGCGGTTTAATGCCATTGAAGACGACCTTTGATCAGAGCAACAGCTAAGGTGAGCATATATTATTATACTTCTATACTCTGTGGACTCTCAGGACGTTAGCTACGCTTGTCTGTGCAGATCCAATAAGTATATCGATCAGTGTCGCTCGAGTTCTGTAATAACGGCATTAAGATGTTTTCGCTCAGGGCAGATCCAGAGGCTCAGCGTTAGCCTTTTTGCTAAACATGGTTCATACTATCAGTTAGCTGAGTTCCTTCCCGTTACATGGATATGAAACATTGATAGTTTATTAAATAGTAAGAAGCCCTCAGACGCTGTTTCCTGCAGATGATGTTTTCCCGGCGGGGGAGGGGAAGCGGTTCAGCAGGTTAAAGGACAGGGATAGCCTTTATGTATACACTTAAAACCGTGACCTTTCATTGCATAAGAGTAATGAGAATACTATGTTCTGTGTACAAAATGAGAAGCCTGAGGCGAGGCAGTCGTCTGGACGAACCATCTGCCACACACACATCAGTCTGGTGAAATGCAGGGGAGCCTTGTTAGCAGCATTAGCAACGCTCCAAACGACCTTTCAGTTAATTGAGCACTAACGCTTTATTATTGCTACTAAATTAGAGGCACTTATCAGGTCGGGGAGAAGCACCCCCCGAGGATTTACATCTTTGAAGCCTTACAGTGACGGATGCGTATACGTGTCCCGTGCCATCACGCAGGAAGGTTAATGAAGATCCATTCTTTTATATTAACAGTTCCTTTTGAACGGCAGCCGAAAGGAGGAGTAATCGTCGGAGTGGATGAGCTGAAGAGGTGTGCCATTACGGCGCAGCGTGAGCCAGGCTGCTGGTACAGAGCCGTACCGGTACGAGGGCCGCGTGCCAAGAAGGGTAATGAAGACACGCGGCCATCTGTGCTGTGCGTGGCCGCCTGCAGCTTCACGGCGCAGGACCTGGCGCGGGAGAGCTGTCATGTTCAGAGCAGCAGCAGAGAGATGCTCACTATCAAAGTCAAACGCTATAATCTCATGAGGATGCTTGTTGCTCGTTGGATTGAACAGTTATTTACAGTTAACGCCGATATGTGTACTTTTTACCACTTGACTTACTCAGAGACGTATGAATCAGAATATCTAATTTGCTGTGTTTTGAGAAACTCCCTCTGGAGGGAACTTTGGGATGTTAGCCTTTGCCGACCATTTAGACCGACCGTTTAGTTCTATGATTACTCCAAGGAACTGTATTTCCGATACTCTTTCTAATTGGACGGCATTTATAGTGAGCTTCTTCTCTGTATTGATCGATCGAGTCCCACATATTATGAGTTTGGTTTTGCTTGCGTCCAACTTAACGTATTTTGGTCAAACCAGATCTTCATCCCGCTCAGCCCCTTCTCCATTGTTCCACAGCTGTTCTCAATGGTCCCCACGGCAGAGGAGACTGGTGTCGTCTGCAAAAGGAATGATTTAATAGCACTTACTCTGTCACTCGGCGACTCTTAACAATGTGAAGCTTGACATTTATGAAATAGAATCTACTTGATAGCCTTAGGGTCATATTTAGAAACTGCTTTTTCATTGCCCAATACATGTCTATCACAATGGGTTTGAATATCTCAGGAGCCTTTATGCTCTATCTCAGGGGTGGCCAACCAGTCAGAGGGCCACATCAAGCACACAGTCACTGATATTGTTTCAGTTTTTTGTTTTCTGGAGTCAAGATTTCAACCACGTCACTGATGCGTTTGTGTGGCATTGGGATATATATTTTAAATCCTCTGGAGCAGAGAGAGGAGCTGTGGATTATTGATTAATGCATCAGGGTTTCTTAGGGTCAAAAACACTGAACTTACAACTTAAGATGAAAGCGTTTAGTTTATTTAATAAAAGAGCACATGTTCAATGTGAAAAGTGACAATTATTTGCAATTTGGTGCTATATACATTTAAAAAAAAAAAAATTATATATGCAGCGCCCCTCCAAGACAATGGCAGGGGAAACACTGGATAGTGTTTAATCAACGATAGGTTCCCCCTCCTCAAAGGTGATTGGTTCACTGCATCGCAGGTCTTATTGTGATTGGCTCTTGGGACACATCAAAATTAGACGTGCTGTCATCCTCTCATACTGACACCACACACCACACACACACACACACACACACACACACACACACACACACACACACACACACACACACACACACACACACACACACACACACACACACACACACACACACACACACACGTAGGGAGAGCCGGGACGAAAGTAACGGAGCGATTTTATCCGAGCCCAAACAACTTTGACCGGCCAAATGACATTAA
This sequence comes from Pseudochaenichthys georgianus, assembly GCF_902827115.2. Classification (NCBI taxonomy): domain Eukaryota; kingdom Metazoa; phylum Chordata; class Actinopteri; order Perciformes; family Channichthyidae; genus Pseudochaenichthys; species Pseudochaenichthys georgianus. Next base: position 45,664,829 of record NC_047512.1, read on the forward strand.
TACTGAACAGACCTACTAAATATCAGGGTTAACTGTCAGGAGTAGCTAGTGTTGTCACGGTACCAACATTTTGGTACCGATACCAAGTCAAGAATTGCGATTCCGATTATTTTTCGATACTTTTCTTAAAAAAAGGGAAACAGTCTTAAATGTAATTATTGTGCTTTATTTCACACCAGAACCAGAACACACACTTTTAAACAATGAGAACAATAAATAAAATAAATTACAAGAATTCGTATTAAATCAAATTAATACATGTCTCACAGACGGGCCTCGTGTGTCCGTAGGCTTGCCCTCACTGTCAGAGATATCGCTCAAATACTTCCACATTTCGCTTCTGGCGTCTTTTTAGTCAACAAGCCGAGGCGCAGCGGCAGTTGCACTCCCACTTGCAGCCATGCTTCTCGCTTTCTCACATGCTCTGGCAGCTAGCGCGTGCACGAGAGAGGGGAGGGGCTTAGAGCGTGCACGAGAGAGGGTTGGCCACCCCTGCTCTAGATGGAAATAGGGGTTCACGCGCACCCCTCGGAATTTTTTATGCCACCTGATTTTTCTTAATCCTGAAAGTGTCTACTTGCAGAACCTGCCAGGTGCCACGCTGAAATAATGTCCCAAAGGCTCCATTTTTAACCCTTTATTGCACCTAACCCAAAACCGAAACATTACAATGTGATGTAGCAAGAGGCATAACCTTTGAAGTAAACAACATACAGAGACACATGAATACATTTTTCCACACAATGCTGACCCTAGCAATTCAATGGAATGGTTATTTTTGACATTTGACAACATTTTGACTGTATTTCTGGACAAAAACAGCAAAACATGTGTGTCTGACCAACTACTTTTTTCTTTTTCAAAGCATAGAGTGAATATTTGTTGACAATCAGTTTTTTTTCAATCCTCCAAGTGTTTATTTTAAGATTATATTGGGTACCAAGCTGAAATAATGTCCCGAAGGCTACTTTTAACCCTTTATAGCACCTAAGCTCAGATACCAATCAGACGGGGTGCTTTACTATAGCAAGTCCCAGAGAGCACACTTCACTCTGAGGGCAGTGCTTCTGTCATGGTATGCTTTGGGAAGAGGAGTGAAGCCCCAGACTCCCTGTATATCTCCGCAGATAGAGGAGGTTCGCTTTGTTTACGACGCTCCGTGGTTTTAATTGGGGTTTATGAGTATTGGAGTATTTCTCGATCATCAGTATTTCTGCTTGGAGGTTCCTTAGCAAAACACCCGGCAAGTGAACGTGCGTACAGAGAGACTTCCGCCTGAGGGTGGTGGGCCGGGGACGAACTGGTTCCGTTACGCTGGGCAAGAAAGTTTAAACAGAACACGTTCGCCTCGATGTGTGAGACAGCTCTTCCATCGAGCTACTTTGAAGCAAAGCTCGGTCAGTAATGAGGGCTTTGCATCGGGCCAACCGCCGGATCTAAGGATCACGAGTTGGCGCTTATTGGACATCTGACGTGCTTTGATTCATCGCTGTGCAGAAAGAAAGCATGTTCAGAGCGTGCTGTATCCATGCCTCATTGTCTATTCCAGACTTAGATACGCGTGTGTGTGTGTGTGTGTGTGTGTGTGTGTGTGTGTGTGTGTGTGTGTGTGTGTGTGTGTGTGGACTCTGCATTAACCATCTGGATGTATACACCTCAGATTCTGGAAGAAAGGAAGCATCAAAGCTCGTCCACGAGAAAGGGCCGAACATATCCAACTGGAAGGACGATGCGGAGTGGAGGGGAGCTGCTGAGGGCCGGCCTGGCCGAGATGGACGGACTGCGGTGGGGGGGCAATACCTATGTTGCCCTGGCAGCGTCACCCGGGTAGACGGAGGAGGGGAGACAGCTGGACTCCCAACTGGAGGGACAGAGGAATGCAGTGACTGTTCCTACTTCAAGCTGTTCTGCATTTGACTTCTGAGTCAAAGCCGTGAATGTTTTTTTACTTTGAGGTTTCTTGTCTCTTTGTGGTCATGTGATGTTGTGTTGTTGTGTCGTTGTTGGTTGTGTTGTGTTCTCTTTGAAGTTGTGTAGTCTCTTTGATGTGAAGTTGTGTCCTTTCTCTGTGAAGTGGTTGCGTGTGTTTTAGTCGTGTTGTGTCCCCTTTGAAGTCATTT